>NW_006399843.1:11094445-11150311 GCF_000299155.1 Elephantulus edwardii | reverse complement strand
TTGTTAGCCATCTGAATGTTGTCTTCGGTGAAATGCCTGTTCATATCCTGTGCCCATTTTTCTATTGGATTATTTACCTTTATCTTGTTGTGGTGTAAGAGCTAATATTTATGAGCCCTCACCCTTTTGCTAAGCACTGTTTTTACGTGCTTCACTTGTATTATCTCCCAGACACTAAAACAATTCTGTGAGGTCAGGACTACTATGAAGCCATTTTCCAGATGTGGAAACTGAGGATCATGCCTGGTATCGTGCTCATTGTCACTCACTAGGTTTTAGATCCCTGTTCAAATCTGAAGCTACTCAAAGCCAGTGAAGGGGGTTGGGGGGACCTCTGATAGCTAAGTGTTAAGGATCTGCACTGTCAATCGATAGGCAGGCTGTTCGAATCCACCAGCTGCTCCATGCGTGATCTCTTCTCATGTAATTTACACCTTCTGAAACCCTCTGGAAGGCCAGCTATGAGTTGGTTTCGACTTGCTGGCACATAACAATGACAAAGCCAATGAAAGTGGCTGCACTTTTGGAGATTATAAAAATAGAGTGTTTTCCCCCTAACAGAACAAAAAAAGCAGCGGAGCTGTCAGAAGCAGCTCAGTCAGAGCCCTTTGCTCAGGGAGGCTAGGAGAGCAGCTGTCTCCTTTCACCCTGAGGAGCTCTCATTATTCCAGGACCGTCCGTGGGCGTGGCTCTCCAGCTGGAGGCCAACTGGGTCATTGGTCCTCTTTCCCTGACAAGACTAGTCTCAGACAAACTCCTCCCTTTTCAGCCTTGTATTTGGATGGTTCTTCCTCCTAGTGACCTCCATCCCTAGGAGAATTGGTCTTGGAAGCTGGTAGAACCTTAGCTAGATGGTGGTGAAATCAGCCTCCACATCCTAGCATCTGAGTTATAGATGTGAAAATGGAGCAAGAACAAAGACGCTGTCCCTGCCCCTTGGGGTTAGAGCCCAAAGTTAGAGACAGAGGAGATGAGGCAAGCATGAGTCAGTCATCTGAATGCAAGAGGACAGAAGCGGAAAAGAATTTAAATGTGTTTCTATTTTCTTAGTTCCCTGAGGATCCCTTAATGTTGCATGAGAGGTGGGGGGAGCAGTCAAGGGGAGGGGGGTAAGCGGGCAAATCTCCATGGAGCAGGCCTGGCACTCAGCCAAGAGGAGATGGGCCCCTGGGGGGTAGGTGCAGGGGTACTAGGAGCCTCCCCTCACCCCAAAATGTCAGAGCTTCTTCCCTTGGGCTGAAAGCATCATGTCTGTTAAAATGCAAATTCCTAAAGAACAACCTTGAATCCTAAAGACACCACTCTCCAACGTGGTCCCTCCTCTCAGAGCGCATGGAAGTGGCAAAGGACTCGGAACTCTGGTGGCTCATTGTTTAAGCATTCATCTGCTAATTGACAGGCTGTGCTTAGAACCCACCAGCTCAGGAGAAAGGTGTGACAGATTGCTTCCATAAAGACTGGCAGCCTTAGAAACTCTAGGGCAGTTCTAAGCGTACAGGGTTTCTATGAGTCAGAACTGGTTTTTGTTCAGAGACTCTGGATTCATTCCCCTCCAACTCTCTAAATAAGGAGGCATGGAGGACAGGACCATCATGACCTCACAGCACAAGCGGGAATCAAGTAGACCCTGTGAGTCCTAATCTAGTCTTGTGTTGTCAGGCACCAACTACCACAGAAGCACACAGTCTAATGCAGCGAGGGCAGGGTTCCACACACAAGGAATGGAGTGGCCAGCAGTCAGGGAGGATGTCTGTGACAGCGGTTAGAGAAAGGAAGGAGCAGTGTGGACTGGGATACTCAGAGAAGGTCTCCAAAGAGACCTTGCACATGATCCCTTAGTAAAGGAGGCCATAGGAGCATCTCCAGCAGAGGACTGATGAGGTGGAAGCAGTGTTCAAGATCTGCCCAGCAGAGGGGTCTGCAGGAAGAGTTGCAAGGGGCGGGGGGGAGCACAGAGAGTGAAATGCAAGAGGTAAGGAAGAAGCAGTGAGTGGTGAAAACCCATGAGCCGTGTGTTGAGGGGAAAGGCTGGGATTTGTTGCATTAAGAATCCCTGGATGGCCTGGAGCAGAAACACCTTCGCAGTTCTCAGTGTCTTCATCTGTAAAATGGGAATGTTCATGTTCAAATAATGTCCCTGCTTTCTATGCAAGGTTGTGGAGAATGAATGTGGTCAGGTGACAGCATTCTGAAGCCAAGTGAAGGGCTCTGCACATCTTTCTCATCTCCTCCTTCATTTGGAAATCAATATCCAAACGCTCTATGTCTCCTGCACCCAGGCACCGTCACCTTCTGTTTACTTCATGGCACTGAGAAGATAATTCTTCCAGCGCACTGGAGTCACCTCACTAGCTGCCACAGTCAATGGTCACTAATCCAGGCTGCTGGGCCCACCTCCTAGGTCCCTCCAGGCCTTGCTCAGTGACCTAGAGAGCTGATGGGACCAATGTCCCATTAAAGATACAACCCACTGAGCAGGGCACCCCAGTGAGAAAGCCTGAGCTCAGCCAGCCCCAGAGAAGCTGCATCCTGGCTCTGTGGCCAGTTCCTGGGGGCTCGTCCACTGCCCTTGCAGTCTAAAGCGCTCTGGTTTTCTCTCGGCCAGCCTGAGGATCCCCTCACTCTCCTCCAAGCATGAACAACTCTCTCCCCTCCCCCCTCCACCCAGGCATCCTTAGGCATAACCATTTAATTTATTTATATTTATGAAACCGCCAAGTAGGTCAATGCACTTTCATGCACATCTTAATAATTATTGATATAGTGGGGAGAAGAGCATCATGTGGGCTGTAGGAATCTGGCTCATCCCTCTCTCCCAGACGAGGTCATCCGGGACCCAATGCGAGGAAAATGCCTTTGTTGGTGTACTAATTGCTGAGTCCGTAGCCAACGCTGCCTTCCCCAGCCCCAGCTCAGCATTTCTACAAAGGAATGGAAAATGGTTTTGTGGTTTCAAACCACATTGCACCCCCAGATCCCACTGGACTTGTAAATGGATGCCCAAAAGCAACAAAGCTGGAGCTGAAATTATATTAGGCCTTGAGTCTGAAGGAAAATCGGGCTGTGATTCTCACAATACGTGGAATCCAGCCTTTCATTTCTGTACGTTCATATGTACTCATGTCCTCTGCATTTATTCTTGTTTCCTTAGAAAGCATTTCCTCTTGTTTTAGAGATCCGAGGCCTATGATCCTGAGAGTTTTTGCCTCTGTGAAACCATGCTTCTTCTATAGAAAGTTGTAAAGTTGTATAGAAGGTGGGCATAGGTCTGTAAGTCGAGTAGGAGAGGAAGTGGATTTTGAGGAAATAGGAATGAGTTGAGGATGTAAACTATTTTTTTTAAATGAAGGTGGTCTTAATACAAATCATCAGAAAGCTCATGTTCTGATGTGCCCATGAAGTCCCATGACTAAATCCAGGAACTTAGAACTCAAAAATCCTGAGTTCTTTGAAGTCCTGTTTCCATAGCTTACAAGCTGTGTGGCCTTAATGAAGGAAGTTAATTAATGATGCAACACCTCCATTTCCTCATCTATGCAAAGTGAATAACTATAATACCTAAGTCAGACTTGTTTTGAAACATTGAAAGTGAAAATACACACACAAGGAATTCTTAGGTGTGGATTTTACATGCATTCTTCTCAATGCATTTTGCCCACGTGTGTTATGCTGGGTGAAAGCAGCCAGACTTGAAAGGCAGCCTACCGCACGATTTCATTTCTGTGACATTCAAGAAAAGCCGGAGCTACAGGGACAGAGAACAAATCAGCGGCGGCCAGGAATTGGGCACAGGGAGAGGGGTTGACAACAATGAAAGAAGAAGAAATGGGGGGTGGGGGGATGACGGAAATGTTCTAGATCTTGAGCGTCGTTGTCATTCATAACTGTATGTGTTTATCAAAATTTTTAGAACTATATGCTAAAAAGAGTGCATTTTACTAACTGTAAGTTATACCTCAGTAAATATGAGCCCTTCAAAAGAGATAATGTATTCATGTAGTTATTTAAATTTCTGGAATTTACTAAATAGTTCCACTTTCATAATGAGCAAGAACTGTATTGTAGCTTTTATTATTATGCTGTGGTATGTTATGTTATGTTATGTTATGTTATGTTATGTTATTTTTTATGTTATGTTATGTTGTTTATGACAGATTAGGTTAGGTTAGGTTAGGTTAGGTTAGGTTAGGTTAGGTTAGGTTAGGTTAAGTTAGGTTAGGTTATGGTGAGTAGTTCCTTCCTGATTCAACAGCCATGAATACTGTCTGTGTTTCAAAAGGCCAAGGAGTTGGACTGACCTCAGCTTTCCTCATATTGTTATTGTTGTTGTGTACTATTGAGCAGGAACTGACCTAGAGCTGACCCTCCAGCAGGTTTTCAGAGGTAGTTAATAACGTGGGAAGAGATTGCCCATCTTTCTCTCATGGAGCAGCTGGTGGATTTGAACCACATGCCTTTAGGTCTACAGTATAACTTCTTTATAACTTCTTTTTTTTTTACCAAGCAAATCACTATTTATTGATTTGAGTGACAATTACAATGGCAATGGCACTTTGATTTTTATTAACAAAGTATACTTTTAACCCACTCTTCATTGCCCACCAAAGCCTCAGGACCCCCAAACCAGTTCTCCTGGTGATTCCTTTTTGGGTTTGCAAGGGTGCCAATTTCTACAGGAGTACAGTATAACTTCTTACTACTAGGCCAGCATTCCTCAGGAGGTGGCTTTGGCACAGTGGCCTGCAAAAGTCCTTGCCAGCCTGTGACATTTGTTGGAGGTATTCCATCTCCTTGGCTCACCAAGTACGTTTTGCATAAGAATGGCTACAAGATTTTTTTTTTGCTCTGGTTTGAACATGTTGGCAGCCAGGCCAACCTGGGGCCCCAACCTCAGAGTTTAATAGCCACTTTCTCACCTCATGACATTGTTCTTTAATCTGTATAATTTTAGGACCCTGTTCGGCACCTTCTCCAACACTCCTGGCTTCCATTAATAATCATGATCAGCACTTACCTGGGTGCTTTTCATTTTCAAAGCCCATTAATTAACACTAATTAATCCACACAGCAGTGCTGGAGGGAAGGGGAGCTATCATTATCCAAGCTGGAAAAAAAAAGCCGGGAAGAGAAGGCTCCAGGTGACTAGCCTGTGGCTGTGAGCTGCGAGAAGGCAGTCCTCAGAGGAGAAGCCTGGCCCCAGCTCAAGGCTGGGATTAGGAAAGACCATTACAGTGGCCAGCATTTACTGAGCAATTACTATGTTTGAGGCAGCATGAAAGACCTTGGCATCTCCTTTCATTGTCACGGAAATCCTGTGCACATCTACATGTGATGAGTCTCCTGTTAACCAAGTGCTTGCTCTGGGTTACACAGTCAAACACACAATCCGGAGTTCACCCCTCACCCACTGCTCTCTACTACCTGTGCTCGGTTAGAGCTAGAGGACACACCAGGCAGGAACTGATGCAAAGAGCTTAGGCTGCAGTTGACCCAGCCCAATGGCATGATCTCCCGGGCGCATGTGCTCTCTACTACACTTGTCTGTCTCCTTCCCTAGCCTGGAAGACCTTCCAATCATTCCATCAACATTAACGGCACAAATCTGAGCCTCGGGGACATTTGAAAATGAATAAAGCATGCTCCTTGCCTTCAGAAAAGCAAAACTCTGATGCCTCAACCAACCAGGAAGCTAAATATTAAACTCTTTCCAATTACTCTACATTCCAAACCACATTCTTAAACTCCACCAAACCACATTCTTGGACTCCACAAAACTTTTAAGTGGAACAACACAATCAATTATTAAATAAGCGAAATAGATCATGCACCTTAAGAACTGGCGGGGAACTTCCATTTATTCATTCATTTAGGAAAAATGTGCTGAGTGTCTACAATGTGCCAACTGATGTCCTAGGCACTCGGAATAGAGAGGCAAACAAAACAAATGAAGCTGTTGTCCTCCTGGACTTTACATTCTACAGACAGGAGACAGTGATCAAACAAACAGGAAAGTATCAGGGACCATAAGTTATCATATAGGATGAGAGCTATACAGAGAGTGCAAACAGAGTGATCGAAAAGAGAGTACCTTTTAGAACTATCCCTCAGAAACCTCAGTTCACTAACATGGAGCTGTTCCTTCTCCTAGGACCTTCCCTCATGTTTCTGAGGCTGCAAATCTTTACAGGAAGGAGACTATCCATTTTTTCCTTTGGAGCAGCTGGTGGATTCAAATTGTTGACCTTTCAGAGAACAGCACAAACCATAACACACTATTCCATCAGACCAATCTAGAACAACCCAACCATTGGACTTCAGAATTCCTCTCTGAGAGAGAGAAAGAGATTAGATAGATGATGATAGATAGATAGATAGATAGATAGATAGATAGATAGATAGATAGATAGATAGATAGATATTGACTGACTGGATGGATGGATGGATGGATGGATGGATGGATGGATGGATGGGTGGATGGGTGGATGGATGGAAGATAGATAGATAATAGACAATAGATAGATAGAGGAAAAGATCCCTAGATAGATAGATAATAGATAGAGGAAAAGATCCCTAGATAGAGAAACCAGACATAGAGATAGAGATCCCCAAGAGACTTAAAATCAGGGACTAAGACACACATATGCCAGTGTTCATTGTAGCACTGTTTAGAAAATCCAAAAGGTAGAGGGACAGCCCAAGAGTCCATCAACACATAAATGGATAAACAAAGTGTGCTGGGTACACACAATGTAATATTATTTGAGTAGAGAGAAGAAGTTCTGATACATAGTGTGACATTAACTGAAAATATTATAATGAGTATTCTAAGTCAGATATAAAAGGGCAAATATTAACCCACTTATGTGCAATATATAGAATAGACAAGACTCAAGTATATTGGTGTTTACCAGGAGCTAGGGAGAAAGAGAGGAAAGTGGAGAGTTTTACTGAGTTTCTTTTTGAGGTGATGAAAACTTTTGGTAAATAGAGGGTGGTGATGATTGCCCATCACGCATGTAATTAAATGCCACTGAATTTGTGTACTTAAAAATGGTTGAAATGGAAAATCTTCTGTATATATATTAACCGTGGTAAAATGTTTCAAGGAGAAGAAAGTGCATATAGCCCAGTTTCACATTGTGTCTGGGGAGGTTACATTTACCTGAGACCCAAATGTCAGAAAGGAGCCAGCCATGTGATAAGGTCAAAAGTTTCAAAGTCAGTGAACAGCCTGCACAAAGTCTCACAGTAGAAATGAGTCTGCACTCAGGGAGTGAGCAGAGAACCAGAGTGAAGTTAACAAGGACAGAGCTCTATAGCGATAAGGCCCAAGGAGTGGGCCGGAGCCGGATTGTGATGGTGGATGGCAGTAAGGTCAAGATAAAGAGTTTGGGTTTTGTTTTAAATGTCATGCCAAGTCATTGGAGAGGATGGCATGTTTTCAAAAGAGCACTCTATCTGCCACGTGGACAGAGGATCAGAGGAGGTCAAGAGTAGAAGACCTGGACAGGAGATGAGGGCCATGGCACCGCAGTGTCCTTGGAGAGAAGTAGATGGGTCTGGGATATATTTGGAGATCAAGCTGCAAGATTTGCTGATGTGCAGAAAGGAAAGCAGAGGACTCCTGTATTTTTTTATTAAACATCTCAATTTTCTTCAAGGAGAATAGAAAGAGTGGGGAGAAACACGTTGGAGGTTTTAGATGAAACAACGTTCTGTTTTGAATGTGCATAGTTTGAAATGACTATTAGACAATCAGGTGGAAAAAATAGACAGTTCTGGGGGAAAAGCAGGGCTGAGATTCAGACTTGAGAAGCTATCAGCATATAGATAGGACTTAAATCTATGAGATCAAATGTGAAAACCAAGAGAGAGAGTCTGGATAGAAAAGACAAGCGTTCAGGACACTTGGAGGCACCAACATTTAGATGTGAGTTAGAGGGAGCAGGAAAGGAAATTGAGAAGGTGTATGGTATGGAGCATAGCTTCCTTGGCCTAGTGGAAAGGAAGCTATGCTACCAAGCCGAAGGTGGGTGATTTTCATCTGTGGCCCTCAGCCAGGTTCAAATTGTCTTCCTGTCAAATATTCTTCTAGGTGGTGTAGCATGGTCTATGCATTGCTGTACAGAGGTAACTCGTGGTTGCTGTGATGCTGAAGACTGTGACAGTGATGTGCCAATCATGGTAATGGGTACCCATGGTGGACAGTGTTGGCTGGAACTTCCCGACTAAATCAAGCCTGGAAGCAGGAGCGGCATCCACTTCCGAAATGGCTTGCCTCCAGAAACTCTATGTACGAACAGTGCTCAGGCTGTTCGTTCATAGGGTCACTATGAGTCATCTACGACTCGACGGCATCAAACAACAACAACATGGTGTGGAGAGGAAGTGGATGAAGACAGTATGTGTCATGGAGTCAAGAGAAGTGAAGTATTCCCATGAGGAAGAGGTGATCAACTAAGTGGACAGTGCTGATGATGGAAGTAGAATAAGAAAACACTTACTGGCCATGGTTCCCAAACCCTCTCATGCATTAAAATCACTCTGATGCTTTATAAAAAATATCGATGTGCATGTCATACCACAGAGCAATTAAATTGGAGCCTCTAGGGAGTAGGGTCAGGACATGAAAATGGTGATTCTGGTGTGGTCTGGCCATGGACCAGTGTCTGAGACACATAAGTTGAGTCCATATCCTGGATTACAGAGTCTTACTAACCTCAGGGCCATGGCCACCAGGGGCTCTGGAATGAGCCCACAGATTCCATGTTACCTGAGTGCTTTGTCCACTACACCACATGACCACTCTGGTTTGGGGGACCTGAGTTGCAGAAGAAATCAAACTCTAAATCAGGGCTTTGAGATGTGAAAGTAAGCCGAAGCCATGCAGGAAGTGGGAAGCCTCTGTGTCAGATGCCTAAAAATATTCAAATCCATGATAATGGGCCTTTGATGGCCAACATCTCTATGGCTCCAGCCAGTTTTCCATTATCTGCATGTGGGTTTTCCACTCTGGCTGGTGAAATGTTGCCTCAGAGATTGAGTGTTCCCCAAAAGTAAGATTGTTTTCTGACAAGCTAGAGTACTTCCCTGACAGCTCCTGCTTACTCAGGAATCAAAACCAAAAGTGGCTTGAAATGCAGAGAGAAGAGGCTTGTTGCAAACAGTGAGGCTTTACCTGTGTTGTATGAGACATTCTAACAGGTCAAAGGGAAGAGTTAATGGTGGGGAAATGCTCACTGTGTAAGCACTGACCACGTGCCAGGGGCTAATTTAGGAGTGTCATATATGTCATCCACTTAACAAGCATAAGAGCCTAATTCTTTTATCCATATGTATTGATTAAAACAGGTAGTAGAAGCTGAGAGGTGATGAAAGATGTTGGCAATAAAGTGAGAGGGACTGAGAGAAAGGGGAAGCCTGGCATTGCAGTTCATCAAGGTTTGGTTGTTAACCAGATGGTTGGTCAGTGGTTCAAATCCACAAGCCACTCTGCAGAAGATGCAGCTATCCACACCTGTAAATATTACAACCTTGGAAACCACTGAGTAGTTCTTCCCTGCCCTTTAGGGTCACTGTGAGTGGGAATTGGCTTAATAGTGATGGGTTTCATCAGGAGTAGGAAGCACACAGATCAACATGGGGAGAACCAAGCATTGGGGAAAGTTCACTTCCTCAGCCAGGAGGGTGCCATGGAAACAGAAGGAGCAGGCTGGGCCCTACAGGCCGAATCATCACAACACTTCTACTCAGCGATGGCAGCACCTCTGCACTGGAGAATGGGACCCCTCCCGCTCCCCCACATTGACTAATGTGCAGTCAGTGAAGTCAAGAATCAGGTCCCAACCCTAGTCAGGCCTCTGTCTCTGCAAAGCAGCTTCTTCACAGATCTGCCTTGTGGGTGGAAGCAGTTGGTCCCAAAGGTCTTGGGTGAGGACTTAAAAACAACCTCCAGCATCACTGGGAGATTGGCGTGTACGGCCCAGAGTCCAGACTCCATGAATGACAAGGCACATACATATGTCATACATGTCGTTGTTACTGCTGTTGTTTTCCATAGAGTCAAATCAGACCCATAGCTGACCCTCCAGCAGGTTTTTAGAGGCAGTTAATCTCACAGGAGGAGAATACCCATCCTTCTCCAGCAGACATAGCAAGGATTTTTTAATTATTTTTTTTTCAACTTAGACAACATG
This sequence comes from Elephantulus edwardii, assembly GCF_000299155.1. Lineage (NCBI taxonomy): Eukaryota > Metazoa > Chordata > Mammalia > Macroscelidea > Macroscelididae > Elephantulus > Elephantulus edwardii. Next base: position 11,140,115 of record NW_006399843.1, on the reverse strand, counting down.
TCTGGATCTCCTAGTCAGAGCCCAGACACCCAGAGCCTTGCCACCCTCTGTGTTGCAGCACATAACACCGGGCATCACCCCTGGGATGTGGGTACAAGACTTTCCCTTCTGACGTCCACTTTTACATACACTGTTGTGAGATGGGTGCTGCCTATTTTAGAGACACTGGTTTCCTAAATCATACTTGGGAAGCAAGGAAACAAGGTGCCCTAGTGGTGCAGAGTTAAATGTTCAGCTGCTAATGGAAAGGCTGACGGTTCAAACCCAGCCAGTGGCTGTATGAAAGAAAGACCTGGCCATCTGCTCTCATAAAGGTTATAGTCATAAAAACCCACCCTAGGGCAGGCCTAGGGAGCTCTGGTGGCCTAGTGGTAAAAAGCTGTGCTGCAATCCCAAAGGCATGCGGTTTGAATCTACCAGCTGCTTTTTTGGGAGGAGCGTGGACAATCTCTTCCTGTGTGATTACTGCCTCTGAAAACTCATTGGAAGGTCAGCTATGAGTCAGTTCTGACATGACTGATATGACGACACACAACAACATAAAACAGGCCTATTCTTGTCACGTGAAGTCACTAACCAATTTTACTCACAGTGACTCAGCGCCCTGGCAGAACTATCTGAGAGAAAGAGGGTAAATAATCTGCAGAAATGGCACAGGCAGCAGAGGGACAGTCCAGGTCCTATCAGTTTCCAGACCAGGACAACATCATCATCCTTCTGAGCTCCCCGCCAGGCACCCTGCACCCCATCTCCTTTACTAAGTGGAGACTATAGGGTCCCATGGATATGTACAGATGCTGGTGCCAGGCCTCTGTGGGACCACTCAGGATTCCCCACCCTGCTTCTCCCTCTCCTGTTCTAAAGGGCAGTTTCCTCCAGGATGAAGTTAGCGCTCAATGGTCTTTCTGCATAACATCCATCATCCAGGGGAGAAGACAGAGACTCAGGGTTGGAAAATGCCTCTCCCAGTGTTCCAGGACATCTATGAAATACACACGCATACGTATGTTATTATTAGTTTACTGGTTGTCACTGAGACCACTCCAACGTAGCAGTCTTATGTACAACAGAAGGAAATGCTGGTTGGTCTTGGGCCATCTTTATGATCAACAGTGTGTTTGATATCCCTATTGTTGTAGAGAAATATGTTGAGAGAGATTCGACTGCAACTGGGATATTTATGTGTTAAATCACTCACTCACTGCTGTCAAGTCAATTCCAATTCATGGTGACCCTCCAATGGGTTTCTGAAGCTATTTGCCTTCATGGGAGGACACTGTCCGAATGAAAGAGCTTTTATACTCTTGTTGACACAGTTTCCAATATGACTGTTGGTCTCTAACACCTAAACCCCTTAATGATTTCTGTAAGCATGAAAATCTCACAGCAGCCTAAAAGACTAGCTGACAGACATGGGGCTTTATCATAATTTCAGTTTTGCTGGAGGTTCCACAACGCATGTGGAAGGGAGAGGAAAGATGGAGGGAAGCAAGGCTTGCATCCTACCCAACCATCTTCATGTGATGATGTCCTTTGGCTTCTATATGGACAGAGTTAGTGTATAAGACATAGCACTCCAGGAGGAGGGCTTTTAGTTTACTGGTGTGATGCTAGAGTGAGGGGGACAGAAGGCTACAAGGGACATAGGTATGCTGGGAGCTGCCCTTTCTCAGGGTCCCTCTACCTGCGGGCATTTTGACTCCCTGCACTGGGGGACCAGACACCTGGGGCTGGAGCAGAGGCTAGGCCCAGCCCAGGAAGAAGCTTAATCTTGGGCCTAAAGAATCAGTCAAAACCCAGACAATGAATTGACTGTGTGTCTGAACCGACTCATAGCTAACCCTCTGTTGAATTTCCGAGGCCATGAATGTTCAGAGAGGAAATTTCAGAGTGAAAACTTCTTAGAGATGCTGAGGATTTGAACCCCCCAAAAAAAGCCTACAGACTTGAAGTTGACAACAAAACTTCCAGTGAACTATACCACCAACACTCCCTAAGGAACCAAGCAAAGGGCTCTAAATGCAACATGAGGAGTGACAGGGTCAGCCCTGCCCTCGATAGGGTCTCAGAAGGTTCTCCACACGGGAATCTGATTGTGACATCCCTGTGTCTGAGTAGCAATATCCATAAACTAGGGCTCCTGGCCACCCTAGAAATCTGGGCATACGCTCAGACACCGCAACACGATCTGCTGGCAGCGGTAGCTCAAAGTTCGGGATGTTCAAATCACCTTCTGGCTGGGCTGCTGGGCTCCTGGGCTTCAGAAAGTATAAGCTGTTAGCGCCATTGTCAACATGGCCACTACAGCTGAGGGGTCTACTTCTGTGGAGGTAATTCTTCCCTTCTCTCTGCATCTGGGCAAACTCTAATCGAACCCAGAGCTGTGTAAGAACACAGGACTCAGGCCCCTTGGCAGGTCTCAAGAGCAGGGGTGGGTGGGAGAAACCCACTTTTACCTGTACCTGAGTTGCAGAGCGTACTTGATCCACACAGGCCAGGGGGTGGTGGAGGCTCAGGTACCTTCACTTGGACTGGACCGGGGTCACTTACTTGCCTTCAGTCAGCAGTCTGAGCACCAGCTCTTTGCAAAGCAGCCCCGTGCATGTCCTAACGATTCCCCTGCCAGCATTTGCGGAGCGTTTAAAGTGCTCCCTGAGAAACACAGCTGTCTGGACCCAAGCACTTACCCAGGACAGAAAAGAGGAGGCAAGAAGACCGAAAACAGGAAGTCTCTCTCATGCTCTCACTGCTGCCTAGTCAGAACTGACCTATAGCTGACCCTCCAACAGGTTTCTGAAGGTTGTAAATCCCAGTGGAGGAAATTGCCCATCTTTCTCCTGGTGGATTTGAACCTCCAGAGAGGCAACACCTTTGTGTTAGCAGCACAACACTGTACACACTAGGTCACCAGGACTAAAGCATGAGCAGTGGATAATCCACATTAGTGTTAAAACCGGTTAAATTCCTACCCAGATCTTAGGTACCCTGACTTCTCCACACTTCCCATCAGAAGCCTAGGTGATGGCTTATTTTCCTCTCCACCTCTGTGACCTCAGCTCTCACAGCTATGCTGGGAGTCAAGAGATGGCAGCTGAAGGAGACCTTGTGAAAATCCAAAGGGCCTCTGCACTGTACTGAATGCTTGTTAGTGGGAGAGGGGGCCTGTGGGCAGCTAGAGGTAGGAGAGAACCATGTCCCTAAGGGCTGAGGCTGGGAGTGGCTGCACACACACTTCCTCTCAAATAGCTGGTGCAGCAGGAGCGCAGAGAACATACAGCTCCTGGGACACTAACTTGAGGCTCCTGCTGCAGGAAGCCATAGAGTAGAGCAGATAACACAGGGCAGGGCATCCAAAGACTTTGACCTCCAGCTTGACTGCTCACACATCCTATACTCTTGGGAACATGACTTACTCTCTCTGAGCGTCAATTTCCTCCTCTGTAAAATATCTGTCCACAGGGTCGCTGAGCACACCCTTGTCAGTGGCTGGCACAGTAGCGGCTCAATAAATGGAAGTAATGATGAGGCCGGTGTCCTAAGTCCCTCCCAGTCAGGCTCGCCTATGCTTGCTTACTAATCTCTAATGAACAGTTTGCAGTGGATAATACAGGCATGTCCTGTGCTGTCATGGGGCTTATATTCTAATATTTTTTAATTTTTTTAAAATTTATTTTATTATTTTGCGTGCGTGTACCATCAAATCAGATCTGACTCATACAGGAGGAGATTATCCCTCCTTTTCCAGCAGAGCATCTGGTGGATTTGAACCACTTGCCTCTGGGATTGCAATGCAGCTTTTGCCACTAGGCCACCAGAGCTCCCTGGGGCTTCTATTCTAATAGGGAATGGAGCAGAGAAGAAATCTGTGAATAAATTTGGGAGCTCTAAAAGCTGATGAATATGTAAGCAGAGGCAGAACTGCTTCTCCCCTGAACAGCTCTCAGAGGTGGAACTCTCCTTTTAAAGGTCTTGAAAAAAGCCAGTTCTAGAATGATCTATCTAATATGTCAGCCCTTGGCATGATGAATCTGTTTTGTTACATGCATATTTACTGAGCACCTTTTATGTGATAGCTGCTGGCCTAGAATTTAGGATTATCAGTGAATAAAATCAAGATCTCTGCCCTGTGGGGCTTGTATTCTGGTAAGAAGAGACAGATATAAGCAATCAACTCAACCAGTCGAGTATGAGCGATGTGTGAAGGCCGTGAATGCTAAGGGAACAGTAGAGTGTGAAGAGTGAAGTGAGGGGACAGGAAAGGAGGCAAGTTGGAGTCTAAAGCAGGCTGGTCACAGCAGCCTCATTGAGGTGAGACTTGAGCAAAGATTTAAAGGTGAACAATGAGCCAAATGGGCTGGGGAAGAGTTTTCTGGGTAGAAGGAATAGCAAGGGCAAAGACCTGAGGCAAGAGGCTGCTGGGCATAAGCCGGGGACAGCGAGGAGGCCAGTCCTACTGCAGTGGGCATATCTGTAGGGCTTACTTGGCCTACTGACTGTGAGTGATTGTTCCCGAGCAGAGAAGCATCTCACTCACCTCTTAAGAAATGTATGTTCTCAGGTGAATAAAAATAATAGCTTTCCCAAAGTGTTCAAAGTATTTCTGCACAGAATAGAGACACCTCTGTGCTTACACACGGGCTCTGCTAACAAAAGCCAGCAGCAGCCTATACTCCCCCGTGTAGAGTGCCGGCGGAGGTCCAACTCTGCCTCTCCCAGGTGTGTTTCTGTAAAACGGGAGTGTCAGGCGGCCCTTTGACGTTTCAAAGCCAAGCTTACTCTTTACTGCCATGCAGATGTGATGTTGAACAGGCATCTTTGTCTAAAATAGGTCTGTTTGGTTGACACTGAGAAGCTACTGAAGTAACCCTCCACCTTGCTGGTCTCCACAGAGCTCTGGGAGCCCCCAGGCAGTCTCACCATCAGCACTTGCAGCCTCAACTAGGTTTGATGGTGGGCAGATTCCGATGGGCCTTGAACCTGTAGGGCCCTGGCTTGTTGCTAGAGTTCCATCAGCACCACTTCACTTTGCTCAGTCTTAGAACTCCTCATTGGACTGGCATCCGGTGTAGATACCAATCAGCACACAGAACACTTTTTCTATCCCACCCATCAGTTTTCCTGGTCTCTAATTGCCAGTTGCACAGGCCTAACCCAGCACTTCTCCGTATTGTATGATTGTCTCGCCAACTCTAGAATGGTCCTCATGCTGCACAATCTGTGCCACAGGTAAGCAGTGAGTGTGTGTCATTCTCCCTCCACTTCCTGTTTGTGTTTCAGCACTTAACACATTTGCGTTTTCCACACATGAAAGTGTCAATATACTCAGTAGTCACAAAACATCTCCACACTAAGCACAGACTCAGCAAACACATGGTACACCTTGTGAGCCCACCTTGGTGGGCAGGCCTAAGTGATACGCACGAGCGTTAAAATATGGAAGCCACAGATAAGGTTTGACTTCCCTCTGGTACTTGGCTCAGCTCACATCTGTGAAAGTTTGGAATTGGGAAGTTCACAAGAGAGGAGCTTTATTCTACCAGTTAATTTAGTTGGCCCCTGAATCCTCCTACCAGCTCTTTCTGACATCTTCTCATCACTGCAAGGTCCAGGAGCTCTGGTGGCCTAGTGGCAAGAAGTTACACTGTCAACTCTAAGGCACATGGTTTGAATCCACCAGCTTTTCTATGAGAGAAAGATGAGCAATCTCCTCCCGTGAGATTTAAAGCTTCCGAAAACCCACTGGGAGTTCTGACTCAATGGCACACAAGAAATAGCCTTCAGAACTAAGTAACTGGAAGCCTGCCTGTGGCCGCCTCAGCACAGTGAGGGGCTGCCATCTTGGATTTTTTTTCCCCTTTCTCTCTCTTTCCTTTTGCTTCCTTTCTGAATCTCTAGAAATTCCTCCTATGGAAATGGAAAAAGAACAAGGACCACGTGGGGAGTGCCATAACTGACCTTTACCAACTTCACAGGGGGAAACTGTCCCCAACCAAAACATCAATAACACAAATGCAATTCTCATGAGGTCAGATTCATGGCTCCTGTGCTCCCATACCTCTTTCTACTCATCTCAACACCAATCTTACTGCTTTGCTGGGTCCAAAATCTGATGTGGTAGCTCACAGATCACACAGAACTATATTGAAGGAGTCAAAAGGTTATAATTCAGATTAATAACAATACAGTCAAAACTGCTCCCAAAATATGCACACAGGCACTTCAGCCTTAAGCTTCATGGTGTTCCCAAGTTCTCAGTCCTGTCAATATTGGCTTCTCCCCATCCCTGAAAGTCCCCTCTCCCATCAATTCTCCAGCTCAGCCATTGGTGATGCTGCAGTCCCAAAGCATGTCCTACATTTCACTGGGTTAGAGGAGGTTACCTTTCTCTGCTGTAGGAGAAGACTTTCTGTCTCTGAAGCTAGAGCTCTTCAATTTATTGGCAAGATGAGCCAATCCTCTTGTAGATTGTTGAGACTGGCCAATCTCCTTGAGGAATGGTAAATAGCCAATCCCCTTGTGGATAGACCAACATGCCCATTTGCATAGTCCCACCCATCTGCACAACAACATCAAGTAAGGGCTAGAGAAATCATATTAAAAGATTAACTGCATAGCATAAGAAATAGGCACATTGAAATAAAATGGCTACTGCTCCAGAGTTAGGTACAAGCAGCCTCCACTCCAGCCTCAGCTTGGGGCTTGGTGCACTATACCAGGAAGGACATGGACATGGTCTTCAGTAACTGGTCTGATGTTTGCTTCATTGCACTAAGCAGCTGAATGGGTTGGAAGGATGGTGGGGCACATAGATAAGTAGTGATAATAATAACGATTTACTTTTTAGTTATAATAATATAGCCATTGATGAAGGAACTCTGGTGATTTGGTGTATTATGCATTGGGCTGCTAGCTAAAAATTCAGCAGTTAAAATTCACCTCCTGTTTCATAAGTAGTAGATCAATGTAAATGAAAGAAACATAATGTATATGAATGATTGTGGTGGTGGTGGTGGTGGTGGTGGTGGTGGTGGTGATTATGTGCTGTTGAGTCACCTGCAACTCATAGCGAGCCTACGTACATCTGCTCTGACATCTGCCCTGTTCTGAGCCAGCCTCACTAATTCCGACACACCAACCCCCATTGCCCCTGTTAATTGTATGGATCCAGCTCATTGGGGTCTTCTCCTGTGCTGTCTGTCCTTCCACCCTTCTGAGCATGATGTCTTTCTATATGCAAACCAATTTTTAAGAACCTATAAAATGAGGAAGATAAAAAAACAAAATAAAATGAGGAAGATGAGATAGTCTTTTGCCAGGAGTCAAAACTGATTTGACAATAATGCGTCTGGGTTTTACGTTTTTATTTTCTATGTCAGGCTCTTGCATATTTTTAAACTTTATGGTATTCCTATGGAATAAAATGGAAAAAACTCACTGCCATAAAGTCAGTTCCAACGCAAAGTGACCCTCTATCAGGTCTCGGAGGCTGTAAATTGCGATGATAGGACACTTCTCATCTTTCTCCCTCAGGGTCACTGATAACATTCAAACGCTGGAACCACACAGCCTTTGGGTTAACAACACAACTCTCTATGGACTATGCTACCAGAGCTCTCCTCCTTATGAAAGGAGAATATTTCCCATTCTAGGAAAAAAGAGCTTCAAGTCCAGGAAAATTAAACACATTCATTCATATATTTATTCATTCATCATATCAACTTTATGTTGGCTACTGGCCAAGACCTAGAATCCAAGCCCAAGTCTGTTGGGCAACACTGCTTTCCACTGCCCAGTGGAAGAAAATGCTGAGCTAGCGCCTGAGATAAACAGAAATTAATCAGGGAGGAAGGTATAGAGGGAAACAGAGACGGAGCATCACAGGCAGAAGGAACAGCATATGTAAAGGCCTGAAGGAGTGAGAACAAGGACGTGGGGAGTTTCAAATGCTTTTGAGTAGATGGAGTATGTGGTGGACAGGCAACCATCTGGAGATGTGTCTGGAGAAGCAGGGAGCTGCCTCGTCATGGAAAGTGCCCGGAACCGCAGAAAGGAATTAGATTTTATCCTGATGGCAGCACCAAGTTACTAGGGATTGAAAAGAAGCAGTGGCAGAATCTACAATGTTTTAACAGGATGAGATCAGACATGTCATCTGATGCTACTCATCTGCACAGACCAGCCCAAAGCTTGGAGAGGTGACTGGTGTGGGGTCACTGAACCCAACTGAGTTAGAACTCAGGTCTCCTAATTCAGACCCATGCTCATTCCCAAGGTTGTAGCCTAACTTCCTGTTTGGGTAGGGTCTGAAGTTTTACAAGGCAAAGGCAGGCACACATACCCCCACTCCTCTGATAAGATGAGGATAACCATGGTTCCTTAGTCTTCTGGATGGCCAAGCTCTGGGGACGTGGTAGTCATAGTCCAGATCTGCTTCAAATCCCCCATGTCTTTGTTATCTACTGTTGCTATAACAGAAATACTGACAATAGATGCCTTTGTTGTTATTACATTGATTCCAACTCACAGAATGTCGCACCTCCCGGTCCTGCACCACTCTCACAATCATTGCTTTGTGTCCACGATTGTTCCTATTAGATCAGTTCATATCATTGAGGGTCTTCTTCTTTTGAGCTGGCTCACGGCTTTAGCAAATATAATGTCCTTCTCAGGGACCTCCTTCCCTATCTCTAAAGCCGCCGAGCAGCCCAGCACCCAGCCTTTGAGACAGTTTTTGGTCCAGATCCAGCCAAGGGGTGGGAAGTTTAAGCTTTGTTAAGCATCTCCTGACATTGCTTCATTAATATTTAATACAATGAAGACTAATTTTATAATAATGAGTGAAGATCTTGGAGAGCATGAGCTACGGGGAAGAAGCCCTTGCTCCTGCTGCAGGGATGGCTGAGCAGGACTTCATGCCAAGCTACGCTGAGCCCCAAGGGAGTCCCCCTCACTGGGACAGGGGGCTTAGAGGGACGGCTCACACCTGTGACGCAGGAAATGGACTGTGTGTCAGTCAGCCTCCTGAAGAGACAGCGATTGAGTAAGACACACTTACCAGAACCCTGCTAGAGAAAGCCAACCAGAACCTCTGTAAGTCCTGGAAGACTCTGGAAAGAGCCCTGGCCAGAAGTCAGAAGGGCTGCATTCTGGTTCTGCCCTTCCCATGAATGAACTGGGAAGCCTCAATTTTCTTAGATGTAAAAGAGGAGGATTATTTCAGCTTACTCTGCATCCTGGGGCAGTGTGCAAAGCCAATGAGAAGGTAGATTTGAAAGGTCTTAATGATGATAAGCAGTAACGCTGATAGCTTAGTAATAAGGAGAGGTGCTGCCAGCTCAAAGACAAGTGGTTTGAATCCACAAGCTGCCCCAAGGGAGAAAGATGGGCAGTCTCCTTGCATGTGATTTGCTACCTCTGAAAACCCACTGGAGGGTCAGCTGTGAGTTGGTTCTGACTCCACAGAACACAAGCAATAAAAATCACTGATGATCAGACAGTGTGGAAAGGGCTTTGGTGGCATTCAAGGCTATTTCTGGACAGTTGAGGACATTGCTTTACCTTCACCCTCTCAGCTTAGTTTGCCTGCCTCATGGAGTTGCTGTGCTTTGAACCCACCAGTTGCTCCACAAGAGAAAGGCAGGCAATCCCCCCACCCCCACCCCCGCCCTGTGATTTACTGCCTCTGAAAACCTGCTGAAGTGTCAGCTGTGGATGGGATCTGACTCAACGGTACATAACAACATGTTAAACACCGTCCTTTTTAGCTCTTCAATCTATCTGCGATGTCCCTAGTCACAGTGGTCTCACCTCCCTTCTAGTGAAGAGCCCAGTACTTGCACTTACTCATCCAGCCCTGCCCCACTCTCCTAAAAATGCCTCCAGACTTCACTAAATGTTTCCTAAGAGACAAAATTGCCCAGTTGATGACCACTGCCCTGAGCTGACACCCTCTTGCCGCCCCTCTGTCTTTTGTTCTTCCTCAAAGGAGTCACCCTCCCCCCAAACATAGCATTTTGTAGTTTGAATGGACAGAGTACTTCCCTGCTAGGAGCAACTCCTCCTCCTCCAGCCCCTAGCCAGGACAACTCAGGAGACAAAATGCAAATTGCAGGCAGTGCCTAGCTTTGCTAGTGCCTGGGGCTCTCTCTTGTTTTCTGTTCAGATAAAAGGCAGGAGAGGGGCTGGGTCTGAGCAGGCAGGCGGGACTCCTGGAGGCTACAGATCTTCTTCATCAACCTTTCTGTCTTTCAGAGAGGGAAGGTGGAGCAGAGCTGGGGCTGCAGGCTGAGAAAGGGCCTCATTTCCTCTGGGATTAGAAAACCCAAGCAATGTTCCCTGCTGGTAAAGGTACAGAAGGAAGGTGGAGAGTACAGTGGAAATCTCTCCCCTGGAAGTTAGCGGTTCAAGACTTTCATCTGCTCTGGGGAAACAGTCTGGACTGGGGTGATGGCACGCCTCCTTCTGTTCCTTGTCAGAAACCTCTCCTGCTAAACTGTCCCTCTCCGCCAGCCTCCTCAAGTCCCCACAGAGAGCCAGAGCACTCGGTTCTCAATGGAGAATCCAGGGCACCTTTTTAAATGCCTTCAGCTTTACCATTAACAGTTCAGAGAAACTTTTTGTGTTAATTTTCAAGGTCCCTCATCCAAGCTCTAGTCTAGGTCCCATTTTGCCTGATCTTCTTGGGACTGTTCCTTCTTGTGTCCATCTCCAGGAAGGTCTATTGCTCTAGGCCCAGAGTGCTCTGACTAGGGAAATACTAACCCCTCAGCACACATCACCTCCCTCCTAGCATCTTCTTCCTTACGAGCACAGTGTAATGTGACAAAAACATATTAGCACTGAAGCTAAGAATATGTGGCACAGGAGCTATGAAACTCTAGATGGGTGGCTTTAAAAGGATGCCTACCCATTCTCTAATACATAAGAAAGCCCACGTAAAAGCAGAGGGTTCTGGTGGCCAACTGGTAAGAAGCTGTTTGGTAATCCCAAAGGCATAAAGTTCAAATCCACCATCTGCTTCATGGGAGAGGAATGGACAATCTCCACCTCTGAAAACCCACTGGACAGTCAGCTATATGGGTTGATTTTTACTTAAAGGCACACAACAACAGGCAAGCAGATTTCCTAAGGCTTCTTGGGCCTCACTTCTAGAAGTGGGCACACACATCTCCAAATCTGCATGACTACCAGGGTGAGAGGTGGTGGCTACTGAATCAGACAACATCCAGGCTCTGGAGTCAAGCAGAATAGTGTCTTGGTCTCTCTCTTGCCCCTATTTCTCCTCTGCCTGCTTTTTCTTGGCCAATTTGGCAGGTAGAAGCAAAAAGACACACACTCTCTCTCTTTTGGTTCTGGCATTCTCATGAATGAATAGGATAACTTCCGTTTTCTCTCCTTGTCTGTCTCCCAATTGATCTTCCAGAAGTATCCCATCCCTCATACACCATCACACTGCCATCCGCCCACATGGTTTATCAAATGAAATAGAACTCTGCCTTAAACTACCTGGACCTACCATAAGCATCCACTGTACCCATACATTCCAGTTACAGGCCCCACTGTCTGTAAATACCTCCTCCCACTTACTCAGGTTACCTCCTCTCCGTTTTTCTTCTGAGTCACTGAGTGCTTGTGGATCTCCTTCACCTGTCAATGAGAATGGTGTGTCTCATGTAATTTTCCTAGAAAGTCCCTGCAGCAAGAGCTGTAGCCCCTTTTACAAGAATGGAAACTGAGGCCCCATGGAAAGGAGAACTTGCCCCAGGTGACATAGCAATAAGTGGCAGAGCTAGGACGTGGCCCCACAGAGTTAGATTGCAAAGTCTTTGCTATTTCCTACATACCACATCCTTTTCCGTCTCTTCCTCCTCTGTGCATCAGGACTCCTGCAGCAGGCTCCTAATGGCTTCATGGGAGTCAGCCTTTCCTCCACACGCCACACTCCACATTGCTTATGAATCAAAACTGATCGCAAGCCTTAAGGCAAAGAAAGGTCTATGATGAGCTGATGCATGCCAGCAGGCTGACTCCAAGACGTGTACTTCCAGTCACCACACTCTCTCTCCTCTGCTGAAAGCCCTCAACAACTGCCTACAAGGTTCCCAGTTCAGTTTACAGGACTCTTCACACTGTCTCCAACATCCTTATGTTTCCTACCACTTCCCCAACACTTCTGCCTGGTCATTCAAGAAGGCCTTTGTCCATATCTGCTCACCTCACCCAGACCCAAGAGCATAGACATACCTGTGCCGTCAGGACCAGCTCAGCAGGACCTCCGTGGAAGGCTACCCTGACTTCCTAGACAGAGCATTCTCTTGAGCATCTAGGCTTTGGCTTCTGGATCCATGTCCTCTTTAAGATGTGAGCTCCTGAGGTCATTTCCAAGCAACTGCCATGTATCTGACACCCATACAGACACTGGGATTCGTATGCAAACAAGAAGGGACTACATAATAAGGAAGATAACCTGAAAATATCCAGTTTTGAGTCAAGTCATAAATACTATCAGAAAAGTGGCATAGGATGCTGAAAGCACATGAGTGTGAAGTGACAAACACCTAAGACCTGAATTTGGAGGCTGCGTAAGATGCAGGGGTACTCAACAGATAGAATAGCCATTCCAAGGGCCCAGCATAAACAAGGACACCAAGTATGGTGTTTTTAGGAAGTTCAAGGTCTCATCATGTCACTGAAATCTGCACAGAAATATGGTAATGATAAGGTAGGAAGGATGTGAATAACCAAAGGTGATGAGTTTGAGATGCTGAACCCATTGGAAATGCATTTGGCTGCATGTGAACAAGCCATCTTTGATGGCTCAGCCAAGGTAGAGTTGTTCTTCTCAGGGCCAACCCAGTAGCTAAGGAAACCCTGCTCCATCTCCCTTCCTGCTCTGCCAACCTCACGGTGCAAAGATGGCTGCTGCCCCTCCGAACTTCACATCCATCTTCCAGAGGAAAAATAGGGAAGATGAAAAGGTTTATCCTGATAGAATCCACCCCTTTTGTGTCTGTCCATTTTGTTAGGAAAAGAGAAACTTTCCTTGAAGCCCAACAAATTTCTGCTTAGATATCATTTTTCAGAAGTTGACTATAACAGGCATGTTACAGAAAAGAGAGAATGATGGGGCTCTGGTGGCCTAGTGGTAAGAAGCTGCACTACAATCCCAGAGGCTCACGGTTCGAATCCACCAGGTGCTCTGCCGGGGAAGGAGGGACAATCTCCTCCTGTACCAGTCAGATCCGATTTGACGGTACACACACAGAAAAGAGAGAATGAATGTTGAGTGAACAGTGTGTAGTATCTCACCCAGCCACATACTGAGGGGCTTGGACTTGGGGCAGTAGGTTGCTACTGAAGGTCTTTTAAGCATCATTAAGCATTTGACTTAGCACAGGACCAAGTATCACAACAAGTAATCCATCAATGAATAGTTGATAGATGTTAATCTGACTTCTCTATATTTATCTAAACACTTTAAGACTTGCCAAAAGCATGTCTTAATTCTTTCATGGTACCCTCCCTCGTGATGCTAGCCCAGAAGTTGCTACCTTTTCTTGGGCATCCAGGGAACTTCTTGACTTCCTCAAATATTCTGGCCTTTGTCATTTGCACCTGAGTAATTGTAGGGACAGAGAGACACATTGGCCTGGACCGTGTTCATTGCTTCACGTATCCAAGTCCTTCCCCTCCAATTGGATACTGAGCTCTTTAAGGAGAAGGACTCTGTCACCAGGTCTTTTTTAGTTCCTCTCAACCTGGAAACTGCTGAAATTTGTTCAGCATCACAGCCCTGGAGAGATGGTGGCTGCACTTGAGGTGCATGGGCCACCACTGAACCACCAAAGCCTTCATACTGAAGCCCTTAACGGAGGGGCCTCAGTAAACATTTTCTCAAGCAAATGAGAATTAAATCCCTTGTGACCCGACTAGTCAAAGACAAGACAATGGAGTGGCTTCATGGCAAAGAAATGACCTTACATTTGGAGCTAAATGTTATGCCCTGTCTCACCACTTCCAGCCTTGTTGCCTGCAGGGAGACACTTAACCTACCTGATCCTGTTTGCTCAACTTTAAAATGTTGATAACAATCACTTACCTTTATGTAAATATTCCACAGATTACAAAGCCCTCTTGCATGCATTATCCTTTTTAATCTTCACAAGGACCCAGTGAAGTAGACAGGGCAGGGTTTATTTAATCTGTTTTAGAGATGAGGAGATAATTGTTCAGAGAGGCTAGTGATTTGTCCAAGGATGCTCAGCTGATAAGTGCCAGCAATGACCCTCTGACTCCCTGAGCCAAACAATCCCCTCCCAGCCCATCTCACAGGGCTGATGAGGGTCAAATAAACAGAAAGTGCTTTTCAACCAATGGTGTTCATTAAATTTTGCTTTATATGTTTTGATAAAAAATTATCCTAATTAATAGATTAATTAATAATAGATTAATATATTATAGGCATATTGATTTTATTAAAGACACATATATTATTTAACTAAATATGCATATGCTTTAAAATAATGTCTTATTTTTTAAAATACCAAGGATTTTGATGAAAGTTTTCCCCACAACAAATTATGTTCCTATTTGACAGTTCCTACACAAATAGTTCAGGTGGCATTAATTACATTTATCACAGTGTGTCAACATTCTCTTTATATTCTGTTTGTTCTCTCTCCAATCTTTCCTGTCCTTATATCTTCACGTTCTTGCTTTGAGTGATTGTTGACCAGTTGGTCTCATAGTTTTTAAGTAAGGTCATTATTAAGGAATTGACTACAATACATAGTGACCCTATGAACAATGGATCTGAACCTTGCCCTCTCTTGGGCCGTCCTCATCATCTCTGATGTACCTGAACCCATTTTAACAATCACTATGTAATCCATTTCCTTGAGGGTCTTCTTCTCTTTTACTGATCCTCCATCTTTCCAAGCATGATGTCCCTCTCCAAAGACTGGCCCTTCCTATCAACATGCCCATATACATGAGAAGAAGTTTTGCCATCCTTGCCTCCAAAGAAAATATCCTTTATCTTGTGTTCTCAGTTTTTTTTTAATAAAAGATCTAGGGCCATAGGCTTGGTTCTAAGCTAGTTTGTCAGTTTGGTTTTTAAATAGGAATTTAAGTTCTCTTCCAGTTTTCTTCTCTCATTCTGTCTGGGGTCAACTGTTGTGACCCTTGTCAGCACAGTGGGTGGTGATGGCTGGACACCATCTATTTCTTCTGGTCTCAGCAGTGATGAGGTTGTGGCTCTTGTAAACTGGTTTCTTTTTGGAACTCTTGGTAACCTTATTGTTTAGCTTTTAGTGAGTACAGATCAGTAGTTGTGTCTTAGATGGTAATCCTTGAGCTTTTAAGACCTTAAATGGTACTCACTTCACTAGGATTTAGAGCATGATTTTTGTGAACAATGTCATTCCAATTGACTGAGTTGTTCCACAAGACTATGACCTTTTAAGCATTTAAACCCAGAAAAATCTTGAAAGGTTTGGTTATGTCTAAAGAGAATCCTTATTTGTGACTTCAACGAATATGTATTTTGATTCATATATTTGAATTTACACAAGATGCAATGACTGCAGCAATGGGCTCAAGTAAGTTGGGGATAAGGATAGTGTAGGATAGGACAGGGATCAGATCTGTTGTTCTTAGGGTCTCTATGGGTCAAACTTGACTCAGTGGACCTAACAACACAGATACTTTAGGGAGGTTTGGTGGCTTAGTGGTAGGGAATTGCACTGCCAATTCAAAGGCAGGCAGTTCTAATCCATCTGCTATTCTGTGAGAGAAAGATGGGGAATCTGCTCCCATTTGATTTACTGCTTCTGAAAACCCACCGGAAGGTCAGCTATGTTTTGGTTCTGACTCGATGGTACACAAAAACAACATACATTAGAGTACTCACTCGAATGTTGTACCTGAAGGGAGGTGCACTGTTAACCCAAAGACAGAGCCTCTCTCAGTAGGAGATTCCAATCCTCCTCATCTTCCTACTGGAAGGTCAGCGACGAGTCCTTCTGACTCAGGGGCAGTGAATGAGTGAACAAGTATAAGACACTTTACCAGCTCCGTTGGTGTCGTTTGTTAGACTGTTAACTTAAAAGTTGACAGTTCTAATCCACTGGGTGCTCTGCAGGAGAAAAGTGTGCACAATGATTTTCAGCTTTGGAAACCTAATTCTCACTGTGAATAAGAATCAGTCCTACTGCAATGGATTGGATAGTGTAGAAATTTCTATCTGTTCTCTCACCTAAGTGTAGTCCTGTCTGGTTGTAAGGAGTTGGTGTGCCGACCCAGGGCATACTGTTCAAATCCTGCTCCACAAAAGTCAGATGGGCAGTCTTCTCCTGTGCGATTCACTGTCTGAAAATCCACTGGAGGGTCAGCTGTGAGCTGGTTCTGACTTGACGGTACACAACAACAGCAACCAACCCATCATACTATTGCAAACACCTCATTTTACTTTGATTGTGCTGTGCTTCCTACCTCCACATTCAGTAACACTTTCCCATCACTCAGAAAAACACATTTCAACGGCCTACAGCAGATCGTCCTGGCCCACTCCATACTGACCAAGAAACCTATAATTATCTGATCTTGTCTTCTTTATAAAAGTGAGCTCATACAATATTTGTCCTTATATACTTAGTTTATTTCACTTAGCACTATGCCCCGCTCCCCCCCAGGTTCACCAAATTTCCCAAATTCATTATTGTTCTTCCTGGTTGCATAAAATTTCATGGTATGTTTGTACCACAATTTGCTTGTCTGTCCATCCACTGATGGAGGCTTTAGTTATTTCCATTTATTTATTATTGCAAATAATGCAGCAATGAACAGAGATGTGCATATGTCTGGTCATGGTCTCTAGTGTATGCTTGTGAGTTGTAGTGCTGGAGAAGAGTGTTGAATATATCATGGACAGCTTTAAGAACAAACAGGTTCATCCTGGAGAGGGTGAAGCCAGGCGCTCCTTGGAGGCAAGGATTCTGAAGCTTCGTCTGACATACTTTAGGCATGTTGCAAGGAGGGACCTGTCCTTGGAGAGGGACATCATGCTTGGGAGGGGGTAGGAATGAGGTGGATTGACTCAGTGACTGGGGTAATGGGAGTACATGTGTCAAAGACAACAAGGTTGGCACAGGATAGAGCAGGGCTTAGGGCTGTTGTACAATAGGGTCGCTATGAGTCACAAGCAACTCGACAGCGTATAACAACGGAATAAACCTCAGAATGGAGGATCTAGTTCTAGTAGTTCTAATTTTCTGTCAAAATGCCATACTACTTTCCATAATGGTCGTACCATTTTACAACCCCACTAACATTGAATAAGGGTTCCAACCTTCCCACATCCTTGCCAATATCCGTTGTTACCTGGGTTTTTGCCATTTTAGCTGATTTAAGATGGTAGGTCTCTTACTGTACTTTTGATGTGCATCTCTCTAAGGAGCCCTGTGGGCATAACATAGTTTATGTTGGAATGCTAATCAAAGGGTTAGCAGTTTGAATCCACTAGCCAATCATGAGGGGAAAAGACAGGCAAGGCTCCTCCTCTTGCAAAGATTTTCTGCCCCAGAAGACCCAGTGGAGGGCTGCCAAGAATCCAAATAGACACTGCAGAATTGGGCTAATAGCTAGTGATCATGAACATCTTTTTGAGTGTTTGTTGTCTCCTGGGGTGGCCTATTTGGGGAAGGGTCTGTTCATGTCCTTTGCGCATTTTGTGATTAGGTTATCTTTTTGTTATTGAATTGTTGCCATTTTATATAGTTTTTAGAGATCAGATCCCTGCTTGATAAGTCATTTCCAAAGATAACCCCCCCCCCAGGTCTGTGGAGTGTCTACTTACCCTTTCGATAAGTATACATTTTTAATATTTATGAAGTCCGATTTATCCCTTATTTGTATATTTGTTGTTATCCTATTTTTACAAATACTGAGTCGTTCCCCCATCCCCAGTTTTCTTCAATGAATTTTGTAGATTTCAGTGTAACATTTAATTCTTTCGTCTATTTTGAGCATGGTGTGAGGCACGACTCTTGTTCTATTTTTCTGTGGATGGACATCTGGGTTTATCAGTGCCTTTATTAAAAAGACTGTTTCTGCCCCATTGAACAGACTTTTACCCTTTCTAAAAACACAGTTGCCCATGGTTAGTTGGGTTTAATTCTGAGTTCTCACTACTTGATCTTTAGTGGGAAATGCAGTAGGGTGGGAATGAAGAGGAAGAAGAAACCACATTTCTCTGTCAAGTAATTGGGCTCCAGACAGCAAACAAGAAGGGAGTAGCCCTCCCCTGGGTTTTCCCAGCTGCCCCATTGTGTTTCATTCCAGGGAGAATCCTTGGCCCCTGCCTACCCTTTCCTAGCCTCATCTGAGGACAGCAGAGACAGCCTCAGGAAGTCCTGCTCCTCATGCACCATTCACACGCCTGCCCCACTGTCACTTGCAGATTCTCTCCACCACAGCTCCCCACAGCCCCTCCTTGCTCCAGGACTGCCCCTCACCCGGCTCTCTCCCCACCTCCTCTTCCCCCACCTGCTCCCTCTTTTCAAAAACATAATGAGTTTGATAAGAAATTGTCTCCTTAACAGGATTAGCCACGGAAATCTCTTGTCCCCTCCCATTCACTCTGTAATGCTCCTCGTCATGTCCTGTAATTTTCTACTGCTATCAGAGGCCCCAAACCACCTCAGGGATATTAATTCCTGCTTGTTCTTTGATCATGCGACTACTGATACACCAGGGCAGCCCCTACAGCCGCTGGGCCGTGCAGCCTCACGGGCACCAGGACTCACAGGCACTTGACCCCCATTGGGCTGCTCCCTGAATTTCTGCTGCTGGAAGTTACCCGCCCCCACCTCAGTTCTGGAAACTACAATCCCCTCCAATTACAGACCAAGGAAACAAGTATGAAACTGAGTTCAGGTGGCAGAAGAATGACAAATAAATGACTACAGTCCAGTCCCTTTCTTCCCTTACAACCTTGCTCCACTTACTTATCTCTTGGAAGATTCTAGAAAGGGCACATGGGAAGGTAGTTCAGGCACAGTGGATAAGAGGGCTGAGCTTCCAACCTGGGTTCCCATCCCAGGTCTGGAACAATCTCTCCCGATCTCTGAGCATTAGTTTTCTCCTCTGTACATTGGGGATGCTAACGCCCATCTGCAGGGTTGTGGTAGCACAGAGCACAGTGCCTGGCACATAGAAGGTGCTCTGGCCGTTGTTTCCGTTCTATGCTCTTTCAAGTCTGGGACTTAGTGCAGGGTGAAAGGACAAGTCTTAATATTTACCAAAGAAAGCTTGTTTCAAGCCCAAGTGAGTTAGAGCCGCCAGCTCTTCCTTTGCACCCTCTGTTCCCAGGCTCTCCCAGATCATGCTCTCTCTACATTTTCAGAGATTGTCACAGGGCAATGGTATGGCCCTCTCAGTTGTAGGGCTTGGGACCTTCGCTTGACCCCCTGCTGAGAATTTGCCTTTCCACCCCATAAACAATGAATCAGAAAATCAGAATTTCATTTTAGCAAGATCTCCAGCTGTATATGTAAGAAATGACTGGGAATCTTGTAAACATGTGGATTCTGACTCCATGCATTTGAGATGAAATGCAAATTTTTAGCAGAGGTCAAACCCAAACTCACATAAACCAGTTTGAAGTCCTGATTTCAACTCAAAACATTAATTAGACAAAAGCTCAGCATACAGGGAGCATCTCAAAAAGAGACTCTCACCTGACTTGGGTCCATAAACCATGTCTGAGGTCAGAGGGGAAAAAAATGGAGCCCAAGCCTGAAAAAGCCTTTGGGAAGGGACCCTTTCTCTGGGTCAGCAGAGTACTTCCAAGGAAAGGAGGCCCATAGGAGTTAATGGAGGTAAGTGAGAAATTGTCAGTCAGAAGGGTGAGACCAGAGCTAAATCGAGGTTAATTTGGAAACAGGTTTGTGATCAGTCATGTGGTGGCAGCCAGTAAGAGGTGGGAGACTGTGACTGTCTGGAGTTCAGAATTCCAGATTCCACATGGACATCAGGACGCTGGCACCACTCTGGACAGTGCCAAGGTGGGGACACAGCATGCAGTGGGGAGAGGGTCCTGGCAGTGGAGTGAGGCAGGGCATAGGGAGAGGACAGAACTAAGGTGAGAGAGGGCACAGGCTGCAGCTGAGGTCTTGCGAGGAAAGTTGTCACAGCACAGAATATGCATGCACAAAGAATACACATGCCTAAGGCGTGTAAGGTAAGCCCTTACTGTGTAGTGCCAGGACTTACCAGGTGCCATTGAATGCATGTGCAGTGTGATTTGAGTGAAAATTTGCAAAGCAGACTGTTTTTTCATTCAATCATTCATACACATTTTGCTCTGTAACTTTAAGTAAAATGCGTTGTTGTTCTTGTTGTAACCACAGCTGACCTTCCAGTGGATTTTGAGAGGCAGTTAATTGCATGGAAGGAGATGGTCCATCTTTCTTCCATGAAGCAGCTGGTGGCCTCAAACCATGTGCCTTTGGTATCAAAGCCTAGATTCTTGCCATTAGGCAACCAGAAGGCCCTGGTTTTAAGTTCAATACTCACAATCTTATCACACTTCCCACTTTCTCCCAGTAATTCTTTTTTCCCTTCATTTTTCAATTGTGATTTTCATAAAAGTTTACAGAACAGTTAGATTTTCATTCGTTCACGGTTGCACGTTTTCCTCCCTCTTCCCCCACCCAGTTCAGTTTTTAAAAAAGAAAATTCATTCATTGTTGCATAATTTCTTCCCTTCCTCCTCAACCTCTCCCCCAGTTCACTTTGCTATGTACCTCTTATTCGGGACTGTTGTTGTATAAATAATGCCTAATCATATATTTCTTTTAAACAGTTCTTTCCTTCATCTGGAACAGATACTGTGTTCATTATTTATCATGTCTTTTCTTAGTTACCCCCCAAACCCCATATCAGTGCTATTTTATAATAGTGATGCTACACAGTATTTGTCCTTTTGTGACTGAGATATTTCACTCAGCATAATATCCTCCAGGGTCACCCATGGTGTGTAATACTTTATGAGTTTCTTGTTTTTCAGTGCTGCGGAATATTTCATTGTGTGAATGTACCATAGTTTTTCTATCCATTCAGTTGTTACTGAGAACTTGGCTTACTTTCATCTCTTTGCTATTGTGAATAACACAGCAGTAAACATGGGTGTGCATACATCTGTTTGGGTGGCAGCTCTGATTTCTTTACCGTATATTCCTAGTAGTGAAATTCCTGGGTCAAATGGCTCCCAGTAATTCCTATTTTCATTTATTCATACTACCCCTTTCTCCTTCAGGGTTTTCTCCTTGGGCAAATGCTGCTCTTTTGACCTCTTGGTCATCTTAAGGAGCCTCTCTGATCATGTTATAAGGCTGTCTATTATTGCTTAGCTGAAAGTTAAACCACAGGGGTGAATTTTGTTCATTGTTCAATGTTCAAAGAGTGACTAAAGTTTATCATCTTAGGGGTCCCACTATTTTCAGAGCAGTAAGCCTGGCTTTTTTTATGTTTTTGAGTATTGTTCCACATTTGCCCCTCTCTACCCAGGACTTCCCACCGTGAGTCCTTTCAGAGTGGTCCACGGTGGCGGCCAGGCACCATCCTGTTCTTATAGTCTCAGGGCTGTGAAAGTCGAGGCTCATGTGCTCCATTAGTCACTTGGACTAATCATTTCTGCACACCTTCGGCTCTTCTTCCCTTCTCTTTACTCTAGACAGGTCAACTATTAAATATGATTAAAGGAGATATGTGGTACGGTGGTTAAAGTGTTCATCTGCTAACCAAAAGTTAGGGGAATTAAACTACCAGCCAGCGTTCCATGAGAGAAAGATGTGACAGTCTGTTTCCGTAAAGATTTACAGCCCTGGAAACTGCATGGGACAGCCCTGCTCTGCCCTACAGGGTCACTGTGGGTTGGAATTGGCTTGACAGCAGTGGGTTTAGTGTATTTGGGGTGTATGATAAAAAGTGGGTGAGCGGTATCATGAATTAGACAGGGAATCGATGACTGGCTGGCCAGGGGAGAGAGATAACCAGGACCAGGGATGCTCCTGGGGAAGGAGGATGTAATTTAGATTGAAGAGATAGTGCAGTTGTACAGAGGTGTTGAGAGGAAGGTGAAAGGGCCAGTCTAGCTGGTCCTGAGTGCACGTGTATCACAGCACTGCAATAAGACAGACTCACTCTGAAAACTGATAAGACACCATTGTGGATGGGGCTGTGCGTATTGCTACCTTTCCTGATAAGCAGCTTCGTTGGCATCACTGATATGCCACATGGTCCGCCGATTGGCCATAAATCAGAAGGGTCAGGGCTCAGAATGGCAGAGCTGCCTTTGCCATTGGAGCTGCAACAGAGGACTGTGGTCTGCAGCTAAGGAGTTGTGCTGCCAAGCTGTGCAGGCTCATGGTTCGAATCCACCAGCTGCTCTGAGGAAGAAAGATGTGCAGTCTCCTCCTGTGTGATTTACAGCCTCTGCAAACCTGCTGGAGGGTCAGCTCTGAGCAACAAGAATGAGAAAATAGGATGCAGAAGCAACCTAAAACCACCAACACACGTGCCCACTCAGAGTGCTTTCAAGGAGATATTAGGTGGGTTCCCTCTTTCCAGGAAGCCGTGTAGTCATAACAATGAGAGCAGTCATCAGCTAGAGAACATCTCTGTGCATGTACTAGGCTGGATGCTCTGACTCGTGTGACAACTCTATGATTGGTACTGCTGTCTACGTGCAGTTACAGATAAGGAAACTGAGTCTAAGAGCTTAGGTAGCCTGTTCAAGGTCGCACCAGCAGAGCCAAAAGATGGAATTCCACTCATTCATTCATTCATTCAACAAATGTTAGCAAGTATCCTCATATGTCAGACACTGTGCCACAAGCTGAGCCAAGAGCGATGAGCAAGCCAGGCAGCCCTGTCCCTCATTGAGGTCATGGTCTAGTTCACCAACAAGGCAGAGCCTTTAGCAGGTCTCAGGAGACAGAGAGAGATAAACTAGAGGCTTTGTCTGGTCATCAGTGGAGGCTTCTTATCTCTGCAGCATGGAGACCTCAGGAGTGGAAACATGAAAAGAACTGAAAGGTGGTCTTCGCTGCCATTCCATTGTTCCATGGCACCATGCAAGGGTTCCTGGGGTAGATGTCAGATAGTGTAGTAAGGTCACAGGGCCGTATCCATTTGAACCACCTACCCTTCTGAGACACTCAGATCAACATTTTCTAATCTCCTTGTCTGTAATCACCTGATACAGGTGTCCTTCAGAGATACCAAAGGAGAGTGCAGGAGAGGAGAAAGGAAATGAGCATTTAGGGGTGTCATTTCTACAGTAGCCCATTGTGTCCTCACAGCAGCCCTGTGGTGGATGTCATCTCACCACCTGATAGATAAGGAAACTGAGGCACAAGGGACTTCCTGTCTGGGACTTGCCTTCAGGTGACAGAGCTTCTCAGAGGCAGTCAGTTCTAGCTCTGGCTCCGGTGGTCTTTCTATATGAGGTGCAATCTGGCCAGACAGTGTGGAGCATTTAGGGGTCCCCAGCGCTGGCTGAGGTGACGTGGAGGATTTGGAAAGGCTATCTGGTGGCCTTAGAAGGGAAGAAGAAGAAAGTTCTCTGCTTCAATAAGGAAGGCTGTGGTGTGGTGTAGTCTGTAGCGTATTTTGCTGTTAACACAAAGGCAGCACAGCTCGGGCAGTTCAAATCCATCAGTGTTCCTTCGGGAGAAAAGTGGGTAATCTCCTTCTGGTAAGATTCATGGCCTCCGAAGCCTAATGGAAGGAGGCTATGAGTCAGAGTGGACTCAATGGCAGTGGGTCACGGACTGAACAAGATAGGAGCACTGTGCCAGGCACTCATTCTACTGTTACCAAACCTCCACCCCAGAGCTGGGTGTGGGGACTACAGCAGCGGCCATCGTTCACCCTGACTTGTCCTCAGAAGGCTTACACTTTGGAGATGGGCTAGAAGTGTACGGATTCACGGCAGCCACTGCATTCTTCAGCACAGTCGGGACAGGCGTGTGGTGAAGGGGAACATGGGACAGAAAGGCTCCTGAGGTGCATCTTCTC
The DNA here is from genome assembly GCF_000299155.1 of Elephantulus edwardii. Taxonomy (NCBI): domain Eukaryota; kingdom Metazoa; phylum Chordata; class Mammalia; order Macroscelidea; family Macroscelididae; genus Elephantulus; species Elephantulus edwardii. The sequence goes on along the minus strand of NW_006399843.1, from coordinate 11,116,034 downwards.
CAGGAAGGGCTTTGAGCTGAGCCCTGAGGCATGGTCAGAACGAACTTTGGAAAGGACGTGGGAAGTGTTTGTTCTAAAACAGCACAACACTACGGGGTGGGGGAAGCCCGTGCAGAGGGTGGAGCGTGCCGCTCTGGAAGGCTCAGGGAAGGCAGTGAGACTGGAGAGTGCCAGAAGCCGGGCAGAGGCAGGGACAGGTGGGACCTAGGGAGGATCAGCAGGCTTTGGTGACCCTGTTAGGGACTTTGGTCTTTATCCTCCAAGAAATAAGGGGCTTTCAATGAGGAGAATAAATTAGATGTGAACATAGTAGGTATGAGGCCATGCTGGAAAGCCAGTTGCCATAGAATTGAGCCCAACTTATGATGCATTCAAAGTAGAACTGTGCCCCCCAGGAATTTTAAGGGTAGTTAGTTGTTTGTTTGGGTTTTTTGGGGGGGGGCGGGGAGTTGTTGGAAATAGGGCACCAGGCCTTTCTTCTGAAGTACCTCCTGATGGACTCAAATATCCAAAATTTTGGTGAGCAGCTGAGCACATTAACCACTGGTACCACCCAGGGGCTCTAGGAGCGCATAGCAGCCTCTCTGTAAATGGTAGTGGTGAGGCATTTATGGTGCACCTGGGGTACTGTGGGGACTCTGGCCAGCTGAGGATGAGGACAGAGGGTGAAACAGGGCACCAGGCTCCAGGAGGATCCGACTCTGGGTCCAAATTGAGTCTCCTATTCCTTTTTCCATCTAGGTGGGTGGTGGTGGTAGTGGTGGTGGGTGTCATCAAACCAGCTGTGACTCTGTCCCAGCAGAATGAAGCCAGCCCACCCTGTGCCGTGCTCTTAGTCACTGCTGTGCGCCCATTGCTTTAGCCGTGAGGTCAGTCCATTTCACTGAGGGTCTTTGTCTTTTTCACTGACGCTCTGTTTGCCCAGCATGATGATGTCCTTCTTCAGGGACTGGCTTCTCCTGAAGTAGGTGAGACAAAGACTAGCCATCCTGCCATGGAAGGAACATGTTGGCCGTCCGTCTTCCAAGGCAAAGTTGTTCATAAGAGGAAAAAAAATTCCCAAGAGCTCGAAGGCCAATGCGGGGAGGCTTGGGGTGAGGAGTGATCACTGGGGGAGGAACTACAGGGTGGAATGACAGAGGTGAGCACTGAGCAGGCAGTCATCACCCAGTCCTGCCGCGAGGACACAGGGTCCCCCTCCCAACCAACTGCCTGGCTGCTGGGGTTCTGTGTGAGCAAGGCAGCATTCCCAAATTGTAATAACTGTTCTTTCTATTACGCCGTGACCATCTGACACATGGAGCGAAGCGCTCTGAAGCCCCCCGGCGGGTAACATAAAAGTGGAGGTGGGGGCTTCAAGGGGAGGGCTGGATGCTGTCATCCCCGGCTGGGCTCTGCCATGTGCATCGGGAAGAGGGCCCTGGGAATAAAGAGGCTTATTTCAGCACCCTGTTATTATAGCATCTTGTTTTCATAGTTTGTTCAACAAACCTCTCTCTCCCTCTAGCGCTCCCCTACCCCCCAACACTCGCCTCTCCTTTTTTTCATCTTCCTCTCTCAGCAAATCCATTTAAATGCAATTCTATTCTTAAAGCGCCCCTCTCATGCATGTCTAATGAATGTCAGGGAAATGCTATTACAATGGGGCTGAGGAGGATCCAATTGGCAGTGTGTGTACAAGTCATTTGAAAGGAAGCCTGGGAGCGCTCCAGTTTTATTACAGCATAATTAGAAATAAAATCTTGTTGCAATAGGAGGATGAGAGATGTGTGCTAATCCTGTGGTCGAGGAAGAAGGAGCTGCATTTGGAGAAGAGGACTCCAGGAGAGAAGCTGACCACTGTGCCTCCCCCGGCAGTGGCCTCCTGTTACTGCTCCTCCTTGGGTCCCTCTGTCCATCCATTGTCCACCCCTTTTGACACCAGCTCCCTGGGGATGACTCCAGGGACCATTCTGGGTCTCAAGCCAGACTTCCTGGAAATCCACAAACTCACACTGCCTTCAGGGTCCAGATAGAGGGAGTAAGAATGGTTGGAAGAACCCCAGACTTGAAGGCTGACTTAGGTCAAGTTCATGGCCTCTTGTATATGAGCCATATGTTCATTTGCTCACTCAGCAAATGCCTTCTTGCTGACTCCAGGCACTGTGTTGGGTGCATTTGTTATCTCCTTAAAATTGTCATAGGAAACTTTTTTGGGGAGTTTACGTCGTTCACCGAGCATCCCCACAATGTGGACCTCTTAAGCCTTTCTTCAGGAACTGTCTCTGCAGTGACTGTCTCTGCTCTCTCATGCTATTGACTGGCTTGCTGAGCCCTTCACTGACTCTTCCCTCCCTCCCTCCAATAGTCCTGACTCCTCCTCTGGCAGAGATGCAGCTCCTGAGACCCCGCTAGTCCCTCACACAGGCTCAGAGTCAGCACAATCAGGAGTCCAGAAATGGGCCATGCAGAAGTCTCAGCACCCACTCAGGTCTCCAACTGAGAAGGGGTTAAAAGTCAAAGAGCCCCCTCCTCGACCTCAGTGGGGGAGATCAGAGAATGGCAGACAAGGAGCACCAGGAGTTCCCTTCAAGGCCAAGCGGCTCAATTAGGAAAACCAGGTCCTAGAAGGGTGGCAACACTCGTCAAAAGTCACACAGCAAATTAGAAAGTCATTGTCTCATCTCCCAAACCAGAGCTCTCAGCCACGCTTCCTACCTCTGTGTCAGTGTTTCCTAAAGAGAGAGCCCCACAGATGACATTTCTAGGCCATGACACCCTTTTGAGCAAAGTCTCAGCCACTCTTGGAAGTTCAGAGCTGAGGGAGAGGATGAAGTGTGGGGGAAAGAAGCGGGCCCAGTGCACTCAGTTCAAGGTCAGCCAAGCCTGGGCCAAAAGGCTTGACTTAGCCTGGGCAGCCCCTTGACCAGCCTCACAAAGAAATTGAGTCTGAGTCCTTTACTGCTGAGGACAGATTAACATTGGCCCTCAAACCTAGAGAGGAGGAGGAGGAAGGGCACAGAGCTGCTCGCCAGGGCTTCCTGCCTGGTACCAGATAAAAATGAGGCGCCATAGTGTATACTCATGTCCTTGGGAGCCCTGGACCAGAAAGTAAGTATATAACCCTGTCATCTGCCAAGTCACCTGCTCTCCTCTAGCTCCCCGCCCAGAGAAGGGTGACTTCTGACCCTGAATGCACTGATGCTGTTGTTAAGTGCTGAGGAGTCAGAAGTAACTCATAGCTGATCCTCCAGCAGGTTTTCAGAAGGCAGTAAATTGCACAGACAGAGATTGCCCATCCTTTTCCCAAGGAGCTACTGGTGGATTTGAACCATGTGTCTTTGGATTGACAGTGTGAGCCCCATGTGTGCTGGTGTAAGCACATAAAGCTGAAGGGCTCCAGCCCCATCCACCAAATCTCCTCATGATACAGACTTGATTTCAGTTCCATATGGGAGATGTCTATGGTCTATGAGACAGGAGCTTTCTCTTGACATCTGCCTCTGACCCAGGCCAACTGTGTGACCCACTGTGTCTTGGTTTCCCAGGGTGCAACTCAAGGCGTTTGTTTGGATTTGTATCTTTGATGGAGAATGCAGATGAGCCCCTGCTGGGTTAAAAGGCCCATTTCCCTGCCCACCTCAGCCCTGAGCTAGGCCTTCTGCTCCCACATGCCTCACCTCAGGTGCTGGCACCTGCTCTACTGAGGATTCCAGGCTCTGTCTCTCCCAAGCTTCACTCTCACTCACTGAGCTGCTGGTGGTTGTTGGACCTGGTGACCTTCAGAACATCTCTATCTCACTCCTCATTTCCCCTAATGTCTTCAAGGAAGAGCCCACCTCTGGAATTTGTGCCCTGGGAGGGTTCTTGGGGAGCCCAGGATACTGGCAAGCCTGGAGGCTGGAATATGGGAGAGGCAGGTAAGGTGCTAAGATTAGAGCCTGTCAGGGCACAGCTAGGACTGGAATGCAAGTTCTGAAGCATCCTGGGGGCGGGGGGTCCCTCCATGCTGCAAATCATCTGGGGTAATAGTCTGATAACCCTGGGAGTCAGGAGGCATGGGAGGAGAATGAGGAGGAGAGCTTTGGATCCCTTGGGCTTTTCAACTCTCATCCTCTGAGGAAAAGAGCCCAGCAGAGTCAACTTCAAAGCTTCCTGTGGGCTGCCTTGGTCCTGGGCCCCTAGACTAGGACTGCTCCCCACCAGCCAGGAGGTATTGATCCCCGCCTGCCCTGCCCCACAGCACAAACAGCTTGAGAGGAAAGAACTTGGAGAGTTCTCTCATTAGTCTTATGAACTATCCACAAGCTCCGAGATGTAGGCTGACCACATTGTTTTTCTAAATCTTTATTGGATGGGGCAGTAACTAGTAACCTGTATTGATTGCAATTTCTCTTCTGGAATTGGGAGACCGCCGAGGGCCAATCGAAGCGCTTGGAAACAGACTGGAGTGTAAGAAACTAAGCATCTCCTCTTTGCCAAGACAGACAGAACGATTTTCTGACCTGTGCCAAAGCCGGGTCTCGGTGCAGGCCTCCATCTTGTCATTCCACTCTCACTTCCACATCTAAACACCGGCCCCCGGGCCTTCCAGTCCCTAGTGGGACCTTCCTTGCACAGGTGAGGGGGATGGGCAGAGCAGGAAGCCTCTCCTTTGGCTTCCTGCTCTAGGAAAGTGTTTGAGTTTAGGAGAGGAAGAGCCACTCTGAAGCCCTGCACGGCTCGCTGCCCAGGTGTGCGCATCACGAACATCTACCCCTCGTGCTTTTGCACAGCTCGTGTTGTGGTCATGACCTTCCCCCCCTTATACGTGTGTACAGTGTGACACAACAGCCTATCATAAACACCCACCTGGGCACTGCAAAAGAACCCTGTAAGGGGAACAAACAAGGCTTCAACCCAACTCATTGCTGTTGAGTCAGAGCCAACCCCCAGCTGAAACCTCCAGGGGGTTTCCAAGGCAAGCCAGTAAGGAGTAGATTGCCCATCTTCACTCCCTCGGAAGAAAGGAAGCTCTGGTGCATTCACAGAGCCAGAGAGTCGTGGCCTTTGGATTAACAGCACAACTCCTTACAGACTACTCCACCAGCATCCCCTAAAAGCCTATAGCACCCGGTATTCCCAGGTTCTCCCGTGCAAGTACTAACCAGGCCATACTCTGCTTAGCTTCCAAGATTGAGCACCTTCAGGAGGGTACAGCCTAGACAAATAGGGCTTAGTATCCCCAGTTTCAGGGTTGTGGTGGTAGTGGTTATATGCCATCAAGTCATCTGAGACTCATAGCGACCCTATGTACAACAGCAAACCCTGCTCTATCCTGTGCCAATCTTACTGTCTCTGACACACCTACTCCCATTACATCTCATTGAGGGTCTTCCTCTCCTGCACTGTCCCTTCGCTTTCTCAAGCATGATGTCCCTCTCCAAGGACTGGTCTCTCCTTTCAACAGGCCCAAAGTATGTCAGACGAAGCTTAAGAATCCTTGCCTCCAAGGAGCACCTTGCCTTCAACCTCTCCAAGATGGACCTGTTTGTTCTCCTAGTTTCAGGGTAGAATAAAAAGGTTAGAGGTGAGGTAGGTGGCAAGTCTCAAACCCTCAACATCTGACTCCAAATACAGCCCTTCCACAGGACCCTTTGGAGCACACACTTCACCAAGCAGCCAGGCAGCCTGGTCCCTGTGATAAGCCAGCAACCTGTACAAGAAAAGCCAGCACACGTGTTGCATCATGTGTCCACAGACTTCTGCATCCACCCAGCGTGTGCATGTGCATTGCATGTCCTGGCAAGTACATGCAGCCACCCACCTGCAGCTACAGCCCCACTGGTCACACATGTCTTTCCTCCCTAAGCTTCAGCGATGTGTCTTCCTAAAAGAGATGACCGCAAAATACCCCTGACTTCTTCAGTCCACACCAGCTTCCTCAGAGAGGTTGCCCATCCCTTCTTTCCTTCATTGACTATAATCTGATGTCATCTCACCAGTACCACCTTGATATCCACCCACCCACTGTGGCCCTGGCCTGTGAGAGGGAAGCCTCCGTAGGAAGGAGCAAGAGGCCAGGGGTCCAGCCACTGCCCAGAGAAGATGGAGAGGTTCCCCTCTCACAGAGGGGTTGGCCAAAGCCTCCTCCAAATTTAACAGCTGGGTGTGGGGAAAACAGCTCCGAGTTTGTATTCATGAGACTTGGGTTTGAATCCTGGCTCTTGTACTCACTAGATGGGCACTTGAATACATCTTTTAGCCTGAGCCACACTTTCCTCATCTGTAAAGCAAGAGACACAGCATCAGCTTCATAGGTGTGTGATGAAACTTACAAGAGGGAATCTGAGGGAGAGAGCCTCGCACAGTGCCAGACACATAGTAGACCCGTCAGTACATTAGTGCCTCTTGATTCATGTGCTTTTGGGTATCTCGCCTGGGTCCCACACCAAACTCAAGACAGGCATACCCCACACGTTAGAATGACATTGAGGAAACTATGAGTCATAATGGACAGATCTGAACGGTGCTCTCTCCTGTGCCATTGTCACGACCTCTGTCATGCGCAAACCCATTGTTGCCATGGCCGTGTCAATCCATCTCATTGAAGGTCTTCCTCTAGTTCTAAAATGGGGCAATTTATGGCTGCAGTTTATGGTCTTCTTCCTTAAAGCCTTAGCTCTGGAAACTTCTCACACATAAGTGACTGAACTTGCCTTAAGGCCGGTGGAGATGGAACCATTCAAGGCAGTTCATTCCAGGACTTCCCTGTCCTCCATTCTATCTCCACCGCTGTACTACAGATCTAAGTGTGGGGTCCTGAGATGCTAATAGAGTTACACCGATCTCTGTGCTGGAGTCTCCTCAGGGCAAGAGGACACATTTCTAACCTAGTACTTGACTACAATCTGAAAGGTTGGGGGGTTTGAACCCACAGAGAGGCTGGGTAAGAGGAAAAACCGAGCAATGTGCTCCCATAAAAGTTATAGCCTTGAAAACCCTATTGGGCATTTCTCCTCTGTTACATGGGGTAATTCCGAGTTGAAAAATGGATTCTGTAGCAACAGACAAAGAGGTAGGTCCAAAAGGGAAGGACAATGCAAGGAGAGCCTCAGGCATGCTGCGGGGAGCTGCGCTTCCTCCTTCTCCTTGGGTCCTCTGGGTTGGGGAATTCGGTGGGAGGCCCCAGCTCCGACACAATGAGTGAGCCACTGTTTACAATCCAGATCACCTGTGCTCACGTTTATCGCTGTGTTTATGTCCTTGCTATTAATTCCAAACCATTCGCTTTGCTGGAGTGTCAGCCTGACCTCCGCTAAGCTGAATTGTAGAAAGGATCAAAATGATCTAGAGGAGAGAGAAGTCTGGCGGCTTTGTGGGTAAGCCGTTGCAAAGGCAACCCAAAGGCACATGGTTCAAATCCATCAGCTATTCCAAGGGAGGAAAATGGGCAATCCTCCTCCATCAGATTTACAGCCTCTGAAAACCTGTTGGAGGGTCTGACTCTCAACTCCCTGATAAATAACAACAAACAAAAAAGAGGGAGAGTGTCCCAAACCATTGCATGTGGCAGCAGTGGGAAGCATGTGTTAGATGAGGAGGATTCTCAGAGCAAGAGGGACCCCAGAGACAGGCGTCCAGGTCAGAGGTCCAGCCGTCACCCACCATGTAGATATCACTCCTCCACTGCTGGCCAACCTCAGAGACTTCACTGTTCATGTTCACTAAACAGCTACTACACACCAGCCACATTCTGAAGCTGGGATGCAGTGATCAACCGAAATAGCTCCTTGCTCTCAAACAGAAACACGTGCTCTGAAGACAAAGCAGGATAAGAAGCTGGACAGGGAGGGAGGCAGAGTCTAATTCTGATAGAATCATCAGGCAAGTTCTCACCAAGGAGCTGACATTTGAGCAGAGACCTGGATGAAGCCAAGCGTGAGTCCAGGGAAGGGCATTGCAGGCACAGCAGGAATAAGCAAAGGCCCTGGGGTGGAAATGAGCACACGCACGACACACCGATTTTAAAACCACTCAAGTAGATGTTCTCCAAGGGGCTTTGCAGCCCTGACATTCTTTAAGCTATGAATTTAGAAATTGCTGGGAGGGAAGGAACCTTTAAGATGATCTAATTTATGTCTCCCATTCAATACTTAAATCCCCTGTACAATGTTTCAGCCAAATGTTTCTTCGGTTTCTGCTTAAATACCCCTGGTGATGGAACGCTCACTCCTTCAGACAAGGGCGCTCATTTCAGGTTTTGATGATATTGACTTTTGAACACTCACAAATAATTGTTTTTAAGGGCCTCATTGAAAATAGCAATTAGGAATCGTAATTAGCATAGATAAGAGGTTTGCCAAATGTAAAAGCACTCAAGAGCGGGGGTAGGTGTTAGGGATTGAACTGTATCCCCCAAAATAAGAGTTTTATCTCCTAACTTGTCTGCGCCCAGTCCCAGCCCGCCATCAAGCCTCTCATTGTCCTGAGAGTGTCCACTTCAGCCAAGGCACTCATCCGTACTGAGAACTTTGCCATGTAATATAGTAGTTCATCTCATCCTCCCAACAGCTGCAGTATGAAATGGTTACGAGACATGGTGGCATAGTGCATAACCTACCAGGCTGCCAACCGAGAGGTCAGTGGCTCAAATCTACCAGTCTCTTCTGATTTACAGCTTTGGAAAGTCCAATGGAGGGTCACTAGGAACGGAACTGGGTAAAGAGCCTGTGATTGTAATTCCATCTGGGAACGGGTTTTCGTTACTATGTTAATGAGACAAGATTAGTGTAGGATGTATTTTAAGTCTATCTCTTTTGAGATAAAAGAGGGAGTAAGGTAACCAGTGAAGAGCTAAGATAAGGTGAAATAGATGCCAAGACACTTGGGAATCTTTGAGGAACAGGAAGCAGAAGAGACAAGGGCCTTCCTCCAGAGCCCAGAGATGGAAAAGCTGTCTCCTAGTGCCGGCTCCTTGGATGGGAACTTCAAGTCACCGACACAGTGAGAAAATTAGTTTCTGTTTGTTAAAGCAACCCCTATGCAGCCTTTCTCTTACACTGTTGTTATTGTTGTTGTTATGTGTCATCAAGTCACCTACGGCTCATAGCGTGACCCTATGTACAACAGCCTTAAACCCTGCTCTATCCTGTGCCAATTTTATTGTCTCTGACACACCTACCCTCATAACCCCAGTCACTGAATCAGTCCACCTCATAGAGGGTCTTCCTCTCCTGCGCTGTCCCTCCACCCTCCCAAGCATGATATCCCTCCCCAAGGACAGGTTCCTCCTTGCAACATGTCCAAAGATGTCAGACAAAGCTTCAGAATCCTTGCCTCCAAGGAGCAGCCTGGTTTCACCCTCTCGAGGACAAAGTTGTTTGTTCTCTTAGCAGTCCATGGTATATTCAATACTTTTCCCCAGCACAAAGGCCTTCTATCATCCCTAGTCATTGCTCAGCTTTCTGATGCATAGCAAGTAATTGCAAATACTATGAGCTATGTCAGGCACACCTTAGTCTCCAGACTGACATCATTGCTCTTCAGTACTTTGGTGACGTCTCTGATAGTTGACTTTCCCAATGCAATCAATCTTTTAATTTTCTGGCTGCTGGTACGAAGAGTGTTTATTGTAGTGCCAAGCAAACTTGAAGCTGCTGACAATCTCAGTCTCTTCACCATCCATCATGATACTGGCAATTGGCTCAGTGGTGAAAATCTTTGTTTTCTTGATGTTGGGCTTCAACCCATATTGAAGGCTACAGTCCTTGACCTTCTGCAGCAAGCACTTCAGATCTTCCTCAGTTTCAGCAAGCAGGGTTTTGTCACCTGCATAGTGCAGATTGTTGATGAGTCTACCTCCAATCCTTATGCCATATTTCTCCTCATAGAGCCCAGCCTCCTGGATAATCTGTTCCACATATAGATTGAAAAGATATGGAGATAGGACACATTTTTGACACACACCCTCTCCAATTTTGAACCATGCAGTGTTTCCTTGCCCTGTTCTGATGACTGCCTCCTGGTACAAGCATAGGTTTCACATAAGCACAATCAAGTGTTCTGGGATTCCCATTCTTCTCAGAGTCAGCCACAGTTTTGGACTACACAGTCAAATGCCTTTGCATATTCAATGAAACACAGATAGACATTCCTCTGGTACTCTCTGCTTTTAGCCAAGATCCACCTGACATTAGTTATAATATCCCTAGTATCACAGCCTCTTCTAAACCCAGCCTGCACTTCAGGCAGTTCTCTGTTGCTATGCTGGTCACATCATAGCACAGCTAAAGCATGGGATAATCCAGGAAGGCATCATGGAGGAGGTGATGTTCAAGCTAGGATCAGACTCTTCCGTGTGTCTGTTTCCCAGGAAGTGAAAAGGAGATAGAACTACCTTGTATGTAGAGGTTTGGGAAGGTTCATTCATTCACTTGTTCTAGAAATATTTATTGAGAATCTATTTTTTAATAGAGACTGCTTTAACACTGTGTGAAATGGTAAACCTTAGGAAAGTTTTGAGCAAGGGCTCAAAACATAACCTATTTAGTTGTTAAAGCATCACTTGGCTCCGTATGAAAAGGAGGGGTACAAGCAGAGAGACCAGTGCGGAAGTTGCTGTTCCTTAATGCACCCCCTTTCCCTTCTCTGCCTCCCTGACTCTAGAGACTAGAGTGGGGATCTAGCCAGTACACACCCTCCTCGACCCTTCAGTGCTCCTCTCACTTCTGTCTGCCACCCCACCAACACCAAATCTACCCTTTCTGAGAGCCGAGACAGAGGCTGTACCTTTTCAGAGGGTAGATTCTCTCCAGCCCTCCTGGGGCTGCCAGGAACTCGGGGTCTCTCTATCAATTATCTCTCCAAGATTCCTGGAATCTCCTGGGCCCAGCTCTCTGACCTTTTAGAAAAAGACAAGAAAGATACTGTCAGTTCGCTTAACACCTGTGTTAAAGGCCTCAAATCACCAAAGAGGGGCTACTTCTGGACTTCCAAGCTCCTCACACCACAACCCAGCTCTTGGGGGCGGGGAAAGGAGGGAGAATTTGCAGGAAGTATGGCCACAGGGAGCAGCTGAAAGCCCTGAGCCCCCTGCCCAGCCACTATCCAAGCCTCTCATCACCTGGACAGTGTCCACTTCAGTCAAGGGACTTGTACTGGGGACTCTCCCACATAGTGCAGTAGTTCATCTCATCCTTCCATCACTGGCCTGTGAAGTGTATCTCACTGTCCCATGTTCCTGCAGAAGAAATGAAACAGTTTAGTGTGAGCATAGAGACATCATTGTCAGAGTGGAGGGTCCTGACCACTTGATCCAGTCTGGTGGTTCTCTGCTCTGGCTGCATATTCAAATCACCCCCAAAGCGCTTTTAAAAATCCATTTCCAAGCCTTAACTCCTAAAATTACTTATTCTATAGGAGCCCCAGTGACACAGTGATTAAAATACTTGACTGGTAACCAGAGGGGTGAGCAGTTCAAACCTCCTGGCCTATTCCACAGAAGGAACATGTGGCGACCAACTTCTGTACAGATTCCCAGCCTTGGGAGCCGATGGGGTGGTGCTGCCCACGCTCCAGGGTCGCTGTGAGTTGCAGTTGTCTGGGCAGTAGTGGGGCATGTTGTTTGGTTTTTGGGGGGTTAGAGGATGCTAATGTGCAACAACTACATAGAGAGAGCTCAGTTGGCCTAGTGGACAGAAAGTGATGCTACCAAGCCAAAGAGGGGTGACTTTAATCCAAGGCCCTCAGGTCTGGTTTTAATTGTTTTTGGTCAAACATCTAGGTTGTATAGACCTGGTCTGTCCACTTGATGGACAGACGTAACTTGTGGTTGCTGTGAAGCTGAACACTGTAACACTGATGTGTCAAATGCAATAATGGTTACCCATGGTGGACAGTGTTTGGTGGAGCTCCCCAAGGAAAACAAGCTTGGAAGCAGGAGTGGCATCCACTTCCGAAATAGCTTGCCTCCAGAAACCCTATGAACCTGGAGAAAGGATGAGAGTTGTACAAGTGTCCAGGTCTTCGTTCATATGTTCATTATGAATTGCCTACAACTTGACGGCACTTAACAACCACAGCAATGTACAACCACAGCTAGTAGTCATTCAAGTAATTCCAACTCCTTCCATTTTACAAATGGGAAAACAGACAGCCTGAAAGGAGACTGGGATTCCTGGACACTCTGCTTTGGTGGCAGAGCCAGCTGCCACCAAAGACAGAAGATGAGCTGTCCCCTCTGTCAAGGTTTATAAGCCTTGGAAACCCAATAGAGGCTTGCCATGCACTGGAACTGACTCGGTGGGAACTAGAGTACTTATAGTAATAAAAAGAAGAAAAAGACACACTCCCCATACACTGCACTCTCAGACTGTGAGTAGGCTCACAGGTGACCACATCCTGTGGTCACACAGCCTGTGGTCACACACAGCCTGTGGTCACCACAGCCTTGATTGTGAGAGACCACAATCAAGTAGACTCAAATGGAAGTATCCACCTCTCAGCACGGCTCTCTAACCCTACGTCCTGGACTTAAAGCCTTAGGGATAAAGACCTTCCAGTGTAAGCACACAGGGACACTACAGGCATTTGAGGTGAACAAGTTCTTCATTCAAAACTATGTAGTACACGTCGTTGCAGATGCCCAATACTTGACCTTGAAACGCCATTGCTAGTTGCCACCAAGTTCATTGCTACTGATGGCAACCCACTGCGTGCATAGCAGAATTGCTATAGGAGGCTTTCCAGGCTGGAGTCTTCGGGAAGCAGACCACTAGGCCTGTGAGTTCAAGCTGTTGGTGAGGAGGCCAGCACTCAGCTGTTTGCACCACCACCACTCCCCTCAGTTACAGGGCCAACCAGAAAGATCCCACACGTTTCCAATAGCCTTAGTGGAGTCAGACCTGGAGGTCCTGACTAGGCCGACTGTAACCCTCTCCTCCCTCCAGCTGGATGCAGCAGGGCCACGTAAGAGAGGGCCAGGAAGGACATGGCGCAGTGTCTCCTCCCCCTCTCCATTCCAGAGACGGCTCATCCCATTGGGGTGCAGAGCATGACTACAAGCCTGCCCCTCCCGGGGCACCCCACTGGAGCCAGCTTGGAGGCCAGCCATGCTGTCCAGTCACAGTCACCCTGAGTCCCCCACCAGCTGGCTCTGCCTCCCTCCCCACCTTCCCAGCAGTGTACACTCTCTCCACAGGCCCCCTGCTCCTTCCCTGCCCCAGCAGGGCCCATCATCTGAGTCTCATCAAACATGCAGAAATGATGGTGCACAGCACCCCCCCCCAAGGGATTAACATAATACCCCTGATTTCTCCTTCCCCTCTCTGCACTGTGCAGCCCCCTGGCTGCTGCCCGTCTTTGTTTCAGGAGGAGCAGTACACTGTCTGAAAATGTTACTGCAATTAAATATGCACAAAAGGGGGGAAGGGAGGGGGGAAATGAGGACAATGAAGGATGTGAAACATCAGATGCAGCAGCTGCTTGTTGCTATAGAAACCCCAGCTCCCCACCACCATCACCACAGGCCCCCTGCTTAAAATCTCAGTAGGGCCAAGTGCTACATTGGTCCAGGGGTGCTAGGAGCTGTGGGACCACAGGGTCCTAACTGCCCAGGGCTGGAGCACCTGTGGGCTGCTAGCATGGTGAGGTTTTTTGGGGGGGAGGAGGATAGTTGTTGTTTCTTGTTTTTTTTTCTTGGGTGTCTGATCACCCCACCACCACCCCCCTACCCTGGTACTTCTGATTGGCAACAGTACCCTCCAATAGTTCTGCACTCTAGTCCCAGTTACATAATAAATTACGGGAGCATGTCTGCATTTGATTTGGGATGTCACAACATGGAGACCAAACAGCACAGGCAGAGTCTTGTGGGGGAGCAGCTTAAGCTTTCTCCCTACTTCCTCCGCGCCTCTCCAGATGTGGCAATGGCTCGCCTCTCTCTCTCTCTCTCTCTATCTCTATCTTTATCTATCTATCTATCTCTGTTGCTTTTTGTCTTTGACCCCCGTGGGTTGTATCAGGAGAGGGGGATGAGGGAGGTGGTCCACAAGCCCAGTGCTTCCACAGGCTGTACAATTACAGGGCTGGGACTGTAATCCCAGCTGGATGAGTGTTCAGCAGGAGAATTCCCACCAAGATTCCACTCTACAGTGATCAGTGCAAAGCCTCAAGTGTGGGTCTCTATGACCAGGTGTCCGAGATGGAGAAAGGAAAATGGGACTTAGAGAAGCTCCCAGAGGCAAGGTTAGCACTCTGAGAGGTCAGGGTGAGACGCTGCTATGATGGGACTGCCTTCCTTCTTCCCCCAGAAAGTCCTGCCCTGGTCAGAGGAGCCTGGTGGTTGGATCCCTGCTACACACAGGGTGGCTGGCAATGGTGTGTCAGGTCCAATGTTACAAGGAAGGAAGAAAGGGAGGGAGACGGCAGAGGGAGGGAGGGAGGAAGAACAATGAAGGGACTTGCAGATAAATCAGTGGTTATGCAGAAACAAGAGACCAGAATTGTTATTTGAAAACACTAAGTAACTATTAAAAGTGAAATCCTAAAGTTGTTTGGACTGAGATAAGTCAAAGGCCATGACATTGGTTTCATGTGTGTGAACATGTAGGAATGAGGCTTTGAGGACTGTGGAGGGAAAAACCCTGGTGGGCCCCAGCCCAGAGGCCCAGTGGAGGGAGCTCCAGGGAGACCAATTGTGGTCAAGGTGTCTCTTTCTAGAGTCAGTGCTATGAACTTTGGAATGGACTCCTGAGTGAAGTCCTTGGTTCCCCTCTCTTGGCGAGCACATTTCACTTCCCACACCCTGTAACGCTCTCCACCTCCTCTTTGGAATGTGTCCTTTGCTCAGGCTTCTGCCTCCAGATGATAAGATTTGACCTTGTGCTTGGATGGGCAGAGCCACCACCGAATGCTCGCAATAGAAGGGCAGGCCCAAATCAGCTTAGGTTAAGAATGTGTCACCCTAAATAATCAAATTTCAATGACATGGCACTAACCCAAATGTTATCCTATGAAAGCCTTACATTCTAGTGTTACAGGGTCCTTCCTGTGGGTACAGTAGTGTCCCCTCTCCTGCTTTTAGGTCACTATTGCCATCCTGATTTCCATGTCCCCTCCCAGTGGAAGTGCCCACCTAGGGCCTCCCTCCATGCTGCCTGAAGAAGCACGTACAGCCCCAGAGAGGAGGCAGAGGAACCCAAAGTAGGCTCCTCAAACTCAACCTGGCTCGTCTTGGTGACAGGACATGGCTATGAGCTTAGGAAGTCCAGAAGCCCCTCCCCAACTCCCAGGTCCACATCTTCCCATTTACAATCAGATTTCATCAGAATTTCTGGGCTTTCCCAGGACCTCGAACAAGGAAATTCACTTTACTGGAGTTGTGTGTTCTAATCAGCAAAATGGGTATGTCACTGCCCATCTTTTCACCTCATCTTTCCTCTTAAGTCTCCACAGTCAAGGTGGTTAAGAGTGTGTGAAGAGCTGCGAGTGGAAAGCCTTGCATGTGATAGGTGTCCCAGAACTGTTCGTTGAATATTTATTGGGCATCTTCATCGTTTTGCTCCTACTTTTAGTATATCTCAGCCTCGATAATTGTTGAAGTGGATGTTGTTAGGAGCTGTTAAGTAGATTTTACCCCCTGTTGACAGAGTGGATCTGCCCCATAAGGCTTTCTAGTCTGGAATCTGTGGGAGCAGATCACCAGCTATTTCTCCTGAGCAGCTGCCAGGTGGGTTCCAACCAGTGACCTTTCGTTTGGCAGCTGAGCATTTGACCATTGCACCAGCAGGCTCCTTAAACTATGTAAATTGGAGAAAAGGGTCTACGCCTCTGTTTGAATCGGTGCAGAGAAGAACTGGGAGTGGAAAGACTTGCATTCTGGCTCACTTAGTGACTACGTAGTCTTTACCCTGAGTCTCAGCTTTCTTCTTTGTGAAATGGAGCCAAAGCCCCAACAGTTGCTATGAGCAAAGACAAGTGTGAGCGTGTAAGGCCTTCGGAAGCTGTAACGAGGGAGGGAGGATGAGGATTTATTGTGTTCCAGACACGCAAGCTACTTTTCTTTTTTTAATCTGTACATCCATCCTGTGAAGTGTTATGTGAATCCCAGTGTATAGATAAGAAGGCTGACGAACGTCCCCTAATGTCACACAGCTAGTAAGTGGACAGACTGGAACTCGGATCTCAGACTGACTCCAAATCTGACCTTCTGTCTGTTAAATCCAGGAGCCCCTTTCTGAACTTCAAGGAGTAAACACTGTCATTTCTGCTTGTCATTCATTTGTGCGTGGACAACCTCCGAAGTTGCCCCCAATGACTTATTTCCCCCACTGCCTCCTTCCCTTGGGCCCAGCTGCAGGATAGACCCGCCTCGGGTGGCATTCCGGCCAGAGGAGTAACAGACCATGTCCTGATTGTGTCTCCAGAAAACAGGTTTTTTATTACTTACCACGGTGGGCTGTACATCTCGGACGTGCAGAAGGAGGACGCCCTCTCCACCTACCGCTGCATCACCAAGCACAAGTATAGTGGGGAGACCCGGCAGAGCAATGGGGCCCGTCTCTCTGTGACAGGTAGGCTGGGGGGGCGGGGCTGGTGGAAAATGGGCAGGGAGGGGATGAGGACTAACTCACCCCTGGGACTCGGCATGTCCACACCATGGTTTCCTGCATGCCAAGAAATCATAGAAAGAGATTGAGCAACACACCCAGAAACTACCGGGAGGGTCTTGTTCTGTTGGCTGATAGGAGCCTCTCATGCAAGGACTCCAGAGAGAAATGCTTTTGAAAGTCTGCTTAAGAGGAAGGAGGAACTCTGGTGGCATAGGGGGCTATGCAGCTAACCCAAAGGTGGTGTCTCTCTGGAGGTTCAAATCCAACAGTGGCACCACAGGAGAAAGAAAGATGGGCAATCTCCTCCCATGTAGTTTGCAGCTTCTGAAAAACTGCTGGAGGGCTGACCGTGTTGATTCCGACTCAGCGGCAATGAAGGGTAGTAGTTGTAGAGTATCAGAGAAGCCTTAATTCTTCTGAAGAACAGGGATATTTCTATGTATCCAATAATGAGGATTATGAAATTCAGCCTCTCGCTCCATTTTTGCCTTTTCTTCCAGGAAACCCATAGTTAGAATCTGATATGTAAACAGTCTAACTACTAGCCTACATTGGGTGGGGGGATTGGATTCCTCATGTCTCTAAGTGGTAGAGGGAGCTCTGGTGGTCTACTGGTAGAGCTGCACTACAGTCCCAAAGGTTTGCCGTTCAAATCCGCCAGCTGCTCCGAGGGAGAAGGTTGGACAGTCTCCTCCCATGCAATTTACTCTCTCTGAAAACTACTGGAGGGCCAGCTATGGCTCAATTCCAATTCAACAACTCAACAGCACGCAACAGCAACTAGGTCGTGGAGTGATTTAGTTTGGAGTTTTTGTGGGTTGGTTTGTTTTTTTAAAGATCTCATTTTATCAATGAGTGTGTGTGTGTGTGTGTGTGTGTGTGTGTGTGTGTGTGTCTTTTATTACAGATTACTCAACATTTAAAAGTCAGCAGAATCTAATTAATAAACAAGAATGTTTCTGAACCAAATAAAGGATTCTTACTCTGATGCCTATAGTTTCTTAGACATGGAAGCTAATACTTATCAGATCCCTTGTGTACCTGGAATTTTATTCACTTGTGTATTTACAGACACCTGACCTTGTGAGGTAGACTTAATCTGCCAATTTCCATAAGTTAGAAACTCAAATCTTAGGAAAGTCAGGAAATTTTCACAACTTCTAGTGGTCTCATAAGTAAGAAGCTGCACTGCCAACCCAAAGGCAGGTGGTTCAAATCCACCAGCTGTCCTGCAGGAGAAAGATGGACATACTCCTCTTGTGTGACTTACAGCCTCTGAAAACTCACTGAGGATCAGGTATGAGTTGATTCTGACTCAATGGCAATAAAAGAGAAAGATTTAACCATCAGGAGGAGGTACAGTCAGAATTCAAACTTCGAACCCCGAGACCCAGAGTCCTTCTAGCTGTAAACCCAACAGAAGGGGTCAAGTGAGCAACACATATATGCCCCCATCACAGAGCGTTAACAAGAGCATGTAGTGAGCCCCTGCAGGCAGGCTTTCTGGAGACAGAGTTTTCAGAGTTTTGACAGAAACTCACAGCCAGCCATTTTCATCATAGCCCATGCAATGCATGCTGGTATTATCTAGCACACCCTGCATCTTTCTCCTGTGAGATACTACCTAAGTTTAAACTATCAACATTTCATTTAGCGTTTAACTATCGTACCACCAGGGGTCCTTTGAGTACTTCAGGTACACCCACCAAACCAGGGTTAGCTCTCTGGACCCCTGGGAAAGGAAGTAGCGTAGGGAACCTCTGCAATGCTATCTTCCTCGGGCATTCTGGGGTTTGGTGAGGGTGTCGTCCAATGCATGCTGATCTACTAATCAAAAAGCCACACATCTCCAGCGGTTCAAATCTACCAGAAGCTCTGTTGGAGAAAGGTGGGCAATATCCTTCCTCCCATTGAGATTTGCAGCCTTGGAAACCTGATGGTGGGTCACTGTGGGTCAAATAGACTTGATGAAAGTGAGGTTTCTGGTGTGGTGCTTTGCTGTTTTTATTTTAAACTCCAGTCAGCAGCTGACTCTGCCCAGGAACCTCCCTCCCATTTGTCTAACATTTGGAGACATTTGTCTAACACATTTGGAGACATTCGTTTAACACATTTGGAGAACTGGGGAGCACAAACCTGGAAGACAGTGGCCAGGTCCTCTGGTCTCTCTGGTGTGTCCATTTGCCCTCTCTGGCCACAGTGGGTGCTGTGTGGAGACTGTGGAATCCCCCACTGCTGTGTTCTCCCAGCGAGCAGAGACAAGGTCCCCTTACTGCGCAGCGCCATCTTTGTGGCTTGACTCTGGAATCTGCAGCCCAATTCCCGAACGTGTTAGAGCAGTTCGCTTCCAAATTATAGAGACTTGTTTGCATGGTGTTTTGCATCTCATTTACATGCTTCTCATACATTGTCGGAAAGCAAGCACAGATTTTTTTGCCCCCTCCCTGCAGGCTGGCTCCTTTTTCCTTTGCATTTATTTATCTAGCCCCTTCACCCTGCTAATCTCCTAGTTGACCTCTAGCTTTTGGGAGGAGACTAGAGGCAGGAATCCTCAAAAAAGGCAATCTTTAAGCTGGGGGATTTGCCAACCCTTCCTTTCCCCTTCATTCACCACCAGAAGGAGATGAGGAGGAAGGGAGGGAGAGAGGAGAGCGAGAGACACCACAGAGAGACTTGGAGATAAAGCGGAGGGGAAAGAGAGACGCAGAGCTAGAAGACACTCAGACAGACAGGTAGAGAGGCGCAAAAGGCCCGAAAGACAGACCCAGGACAGGGGAGAAAGCCAAGCAGGAGAAACACGCAGACAAAGGAAGCTGGAGAGAGGAGATGGCAGTGACAGGAAGAGCGAGATCTAAAGGCAGAAGGGAGGGTGCTGAGGGGGAGCAAGCCACAGGGAGGGGAGGGTACCCCACAGAGTGACAGGGCCCTGGTGATGTGATGTGACAAGACGGCCTGCAAGCTGCTTGTCTAGGCAAAAATGCAACTGATACTGGAGCAAGTTAGCACAGAGGAGAGAGGGTGTCGGGTCCAGCCCCTACCCCTGCCTCCCAGGCACCTGTGCCCCACTTTAGATCCACTCCCCAGCTCAGCCTCATTACTCACTAGCTGTGAGATCTGGCATAAACTAAGTGATGTCTCCCGAACTCAGTTTCTTTATCTGTAAAATGAAATTGATGAAATGCCCTCCTCTAGGCAGCAGTGTGAGAGTTCCTGTGGTTTGTCGTCGTCGTTGTTGTTGTTGTTGTGTACTATCGAGTCAGAACCTACCCATAGCTGACCCACTGGTGGGTTTTCAGGGACAGTAAATCACACAGGAGGAGATTGTCCATCCTTCTCCCAAGGAACCGGTGCTGGATTCAAACTGTGTGCCTTTGTGATTGCAGCACAGTTTCTTACCATTAGGCCACCAGGGCTCCCTACAGGAAATTTTACTGCCAAGGCAAAAGTAAACGGTTTGAATCCACTGCATGCCCCGCTGTGGGGGAGCAGGCAGCTTTCATTTTTCAGTGTTTTTCAAGTTAGAGGAGGCAATTGCAAGAGTTATCTGAGTCCTCCAAAAGACAACCTAGTAACAGCTACTCCTTAGGGACCTCTGGTGCCCTAATGGTAAGAGATCCTGGGAACCCCAAGAAAAGCAGTTCAAATCCACCAGCTGTTCCTCAGTAGAAGGATGGGCAATTTCCTCCTTTGCCGTCAAGCTATAGATGAGTTCAGACTCCACAGCACACAACAAAACCTTCAGTATTTACAAGTGCGTTTGTGTGCGTTGAACCCCTGCAACCCTATGACTCAGGAGGATAGGCTTCATGGTCTGCATGTGTAAACAAGGGCATCAGTGACCAGAGAGGGTGCGCCAGGTTACAGTCTCCCAGCTTCTCAGTTAGAGGCGGCACAGAGGCTGTTTCCAGAATGCCTTTCCATGCAGCCCTGTCCAGGAAACTGGGAGACGTCCCCGCGGCCTTCCCCCAGTACCTCTGGCCCCAGGACTGTCCCCCAGCACAGCCCTGAGCCTGCCCACCCCCAGTGACTGCCAGGGCAGGGCCATCTGTCTCCCCAACCCCGCACAGTTCTGTCAGCGTCCGATCCCCCCCGAGCTGCCCCCGGGTACACGCCGCAGCATTTTACTTCTGCTCCGGAGTAATGAAAGAGGTTTCTTTCCCTCAGAATTTAATTTCACGCCTGAGACTCGGTGATTAATTCCCTCCCCCCGCCCTTTCCTCCGCCACCCTGACGGCCCCTCCGCTTGTAAATTCTGCGGTGTGCCACGGAATTTGTGTATTTTGCATCAATTAAGTGTCACATTGAGTAATTCTTCCCTGGCACTGGGTTTGTTTATCCCAGCCATTCCCACAGGGGGGTGGGGTGGGGGAAGAGGCCGCAGATCCTGGCAGGAAGGGAGGGTGGGCCCAGAATAGTAATTGTCCCACACATCTGCATAGCGATCGAGCATGTTGTCGTGCATTCTGCCATTGACTGCCTACAACAATTACGTGCACCCCGGAGACAGCCGGCTCACCTCCACCGTGCACATGCGCAAGATCGGGTTCTGAGAGAGCCTAGGATCCACCCAAGGGCGCACAACCTTACCATGGCCCAGACAGCATTTGCACCCAGGCCCCTAGTGGCACAAATGGTTAGGTGCTCGACTCCTAATCCAAAGGTCAGCCATTCCAAGTCCTGGTGATATGCTACCTTGAAAACTCTATGGAGCACATTTCTATTCTGTAATACATGATTCGTCATGACCTGGAGTCCATGGTGACCTATGGCTATTTTGTTCTTGTTTTCTCCTGAGTCCAAGTCATGAACACCTCTGGGGCTCCATGGGCACCAGCTAAAGAATAAAAGGAAGTGGGAATGAAGCAGAGCATATTTGAGAAAGTGTTCTAGAGAAGGGGGTCTCCTCTCCAAGACAGATGAGGGCAGGACCAGGGAACTGCACTGCTTGGACACTCAGCAGCCCTATACTATACTATACTATACTATACTATACTATACTATACTATACTATACTATAC
>NW_006399843.1:11084180-11094345 GCF_000299155.1 Elephantulus edwardii | reverse complement strand
ATACCATACCATACCATACCATACCATACCATACCATACCATACCATACCATTGCTGTTATGTGCCATCAAGTCAACTCTGACTTATACCAACCACATTACAACATCTCTGAACTCTGCTCTATCTAGAGACAATATCATTGTCTCTGACACATCTACCACCATGACCCCAGGCACTGAGTCAATCCATCCCATTCAAGGTCTTCTTCTCTTGCTCTGTCCCCCTATTCTTCCACACATGATGTCCCTCTCCAAGGGCTGGTCCCTCTTTGCAACATGACCAAAATATGTGAGACAGAGCTTCAAAAGCCTTACTTCCAAGGAGCAACCTGATTTCACCCTCTCCAGGACAAACCTGTTTGTTCTTTTAGCAGTTCATGGTATATTCAATGTTCTTCTCTAGCAACACAACTCAAAGGCATCAATTCTTCTGTCATCTTTAGTCATTGTCCAGCTCTCTGATGCATAGTAAGGAGTAGCAAAGACCATGGCCTGTATCAGGCGTACCTTAGTCTCCAGACTGAAATCAGTACTTTGGAGAGGTCTCTGACAGCAGACTTTCCCAATGCAATACGTCTTTTCATTTCCTGGCTGCTGATACCAAGAGTGTTGATTGTGGAGCCAAGCTTACTGTTAACAATCTCAATTTCTACACTGTCTATCATGATGCTGCCAGTTGGCCCAGTGGTGAGAATCTTTGTTTTTCTCTTGGACTTAAATTCATATTGAAGGCTGCAGTCCCTAATCTGCAGCACATGCCTCAGGTCCTCCTCATTTTTGCAGCCAAAGTTGTGTCAACTGCATAATGCAGGTTGTTGATGAGTCTTCTCCAATCCTGATGCCACATTCCTCCTCACAGAATACTATACTATGCTATAAATATTTGTGGAAGCAGACAGCCATATTTTTCTCCTAAGCAACAGCTAGTGGGTTTGAACCTCTGACTTTGGCTAGTAGTTGAACCATTGTGCCACCAGGTCCAGAAGGGAATTCTCATTAATTAAGGAAGACCTAAGAAAGAGACCAGCTCTTACTCACTATACAGTGTCAAGCAGAAGTCTGTACTATGTTTTCCGTATTGGGCCTCATTTACTAGAGGGAGTTAAGGGAATGAGGGCAGACAGATCCTAATCTTGGTTCTGCAGCTCACTGGCCCTCTCTAGTCTCAAAGACTTAGTCTGCCTGTACTCCTCAAGGTCCCTAAGCCAATACTAACATTCTATGAGCCCTAGCAGTATAATGATTAATTAAGTGCTTGGTTACTAACCAAAAAGTTGACAGTTCAAACCTACTCCGTAGCTCCATAAAAGAAAGAATTAACAATCTGCTTCTGTAAATGAAACCGCCAACTGAAACCGACCTGCGGGTTCATACGTGTTCTAGAGTGGAACCTGTGTGGAGTAAAAGAGGAACAGGGACACGAGAGATGGGGGCTAGACAAAAAAAATCTCTGATCAAGCCCAAATTTATTCGATGAATTCTGCTATAAATAGGCAGCAGAGGAGGCCGGGCTGCTAGGGAACCAGCCCTAGGTTATCAGTTATCAGTTTACAAAAGAGAGGGAGGGGCATGCCCCAAGGTGTTGATTTACAGGTGCTGATTTAAGAGGTAGGTATAGTCCCAGAGATGGACACAGGTGGCGGCTGCATGTCAAAGTGTTATCAGTGGAAGAGTTAAGATCTACTTAGGATGACTTCCTACAGGTAAAGATTACCATCCAGAAAACCCTGTTCTACTCTGTCATAAGGAGTTGTTACGAGTTGAAAATCAATTAGATCACACTTTTTCTTTTTTCTTTTTACTTGAGTGAATTTTTTTTTTTTTTTTTTTTTTTTAGATCACACTTAATAACGCAGTTCTGCAGTCTGATGTTCTGGCCAAAGAAAAAAATCATACCTTGGGTCTACTCCATTCACTCCTCCCTCAGACATTTATGGTTCAATAAATGAACCATAACCATATGAACCAAATAACCATTCATAACCAAATGAACCCATGACCCTGTTCTGTGCTAGGTACAAGGATCCAGTAATGGATTCAGTATGGGTTCCAGGACATCATAGTCCCCAGGGAAGACAGATCCATGACCTGATGCTAACTGCTGCTGGAAAGGGTCATAAGACAAGCTGATCACAGGGGTTGCTTCTAGAGAGGAAGACTCGGGGGCAGGGCCGAAGAAAGACTCAGCTTTCCTCTGTGTACTCTTCTATACCTCCTGAAGCTTTGCTGTGTGTATATATTATCTACTTTTATTAACACTTAAATATTTCTTTAAAATAATTATTTAAAAGTAAAAGTAAAGGACTAGGAAACTATGAAAATCCAGCGTAGTTTGGAGGAAGTATCCAGGGGAGGTGATGCTATGCAGATTTGCCAGAGACTGGCCAAGTGGAGCTGGTTAGCAGGTATTCCAGTAAGAAAGTCAAGGTGGTGCGGACACCACAGTGAGAAATTTTTGAGAGGAGAAAGGTTCCAGGTCAGAGGACTGACGCTAAATAAGAAGAGTGGAGTGTTACCTCATGGGTAAAAGAAGGCCTATAGGAGTCCCTGAATGGTGTGAATAGTTAAGTGCTTTGCTACTAGATGAAAATTGGAGGTACGAGTCCCTTTAGAGACTCCTCAGAGGAAACACCTGGCTGTCTACACCCAAACAAAATCAGTCACTGACAACTCTATGGAGCACAGCACCACTTAGACAGACCTGGGGCGATCATGAGTCTAAGTCTCCTCAATAGTAATGGATTTAAATTGTTTAATCAAGGGAAGTCCTTGCATGATGGAAATGGGTAAGCCCTCCACTACTAGCCAAGTTGGTGGTTTGAACCCACCCAGAAGCATCTTGGAAGACAGGCCTGGTGATCTGCTTCTGAAAGGTCACAGCCTTGAAAATCCTAGAGAGCAGTTCTCCTCTACACACATGGAGTCACCACGAGTCAGAATTGACTCTACAGAAACTAACAAGAATAAAGCAGACAGGTCTCCAGTGAGTGGAAAAACCACTAGACTGAGAGGGTAGACAGGATGCTCACTGAGAAATGGGGTGAGCATTCACACACAACCCTTCCAACCTCAAAACAGGCCCATGTACCACTAAATTGCTGGTCTCTGGAATTGAGGGTGCAAAGTGGAGGACAGCTGTTGCAGTAGATAGTTATTGTTTTGTGCCCACAGGTTGATTCAAAATCACAGCAACAGCACATGAAAGAGAAAAATTCTTTCCAAGTTTTCCTAGTATAATCTTTATGAGAGCAGATTACTGGATCTATTTGTAAGTGAGGGTATTGGTGGGGTTCTGGTCACTAACTTTTCACTTAGCAGGCAAGAGTTTAACTGCTGCTTTGCTAGGAGGTATTGGGCTTTATCTCTGATTCTTCTGGGTTCCCAGGGGAACATCCATACTGCAGGTGGGAGGAGACAGGATTGGCAGGTTGTGTCCCTAAACCTGAGGACACCCTAGGTGGATTTGGGGCCCAAAATGAATCTTTGTAAAACTAAACTTGAAATGTTATGATTCCTTCCCATGGTGTGGAGGTCCGTGCCTCTGAGTTAGGGACTGTCGGTGTAAAAGATGCCCTCCTACATGCTCTGTCCTTTTCTGCCCTTTCCCTTCCTCTTTTTCTTTCCCTTCCATCTGTCTGTCTGTCATTCCAGCCTTAGACTCAGCCATAGCCTCTCAATCCCCCCAGCCCCTATTCCCGGTCCTGTTCCTCAGTCTAGCCTGAGGAGGAGATTCAGGCCAGAGTCTGGAACACCAGGAAATAGTGAGTCCCCCCTGACTAGTCCACCTGGAGGCTCAGGGCACTGCCCCCCTCATGCTGTGGGCAGCAGACTCCTGTTCTTGGTAGTTTCTTCCCTTTCTACCAACAACTTCCCCACCCAGGGCTGCTGACCCTCTCTGCCTTCCAGATCCTGCCGAGTCCATCCCCACCATCCTGGACGGCTTCCACTCCCAGGAAGTGTGGGCCGGCCACACTGTGGAGCTACCCTGCACTGCCTCTGGCTACCCCAACCCTGCCATCCGCTGGCTCAAGGATGGCCGACCCCTCCCAGCTGACAGCCGCTGGACCAAGCGCATCACAGGGCTGACCATCAGTGACCTACGGACCGAGGACAGCGGCACCTACATTTGTGAGGTCACCAACACCTTCGGTTCAGCAGAGGCCACAGGCATCCTCACTGTCATCGGTAAGTTGGGTAGAGATAGTTCTTTCCCCAGATGGTGAGGTCCTCATGCCCTGCTGGGGAGACTGGCCTGGTGAGCAGCGCCAGAGACCTCTGACTGCTCCGCAGGGATTAATCTCAATTGGTGGAAGGTAGTTTGATGTCCTAGAAAAAGAAACATCTGGAATTGAAATCAGAATATTTCTCTTTTGATTCTGATATTTTGAGATAATAACTGACTTTGGACAGATCACATAACCAAAATTGCCATGTCAACATCCGCAGCTGTAAAATAGAATCTTGATTCTACCTCCCCAGAGATCGTGAATCCAGCAGGATGATGAGGGCTGGGCTCCTTGGTCTGTTGGGAGGCAGCAATGTCTGGACTGAGGGAAGCAGTGCTGATGTTCATGTCACTAGAAAAAGACATAATGTAACTCCTCCTAGGGTGACATTCAGAATAGTTAATAATATGTGAGGGGGCCACCGATCAATCAGACTAAACATTAAGTATAAACAACCAAATCAGGTGCACCAGGTCCTGCCAGTCATACATCATCCCGGGTCTCGTCCTGTTCCTCCTCCATTGCAGTGTCCTAGGAACCCAGCAGCCCCACCCTCAGGCCTCCACAGGCATGCAGAGAAGCAGAGGCAGAGAGGCTAACATCAGGGAAGGAGCCCTGGATGAGGGTCCTGGGACCCAGGGTCGCCCTTGCCCCCTGAACCCTGCCCCTTGCTGTGTGACCTGGCCTTGGGCTCCCCATGAGTAAGATGGGAGCTCCTTTCAGCTCTAGCATCCAGGTCAGACTTTGAGACCCTTGCTCTTCACGCTACGGGAAGGTGCCAACAGCAATGGCCAGGTTGTGGAGACTCTTCGGGGGTCCAACACCATGTCGGGCAGCTGTAGTCCGAATCCCTAGGTCATGATGTCATTCACCCGCACAGTGGGAAGGAGGAATTTCAGAGGTGCTCCCACCTTCATCCCGCAGAAAGAGTAATTCTGTGCTCAGGGTTGATCAGGAAGCCTACCTCTCCCTCATCTCTCCACCTGAGCTCATGGCACCGAGTTACAGGCCTTAGACCCGCAGGTTACCAGAGAGCACACAGCACAGCCCACCCCCCAACTACCTGACCCTGGCATCTTGACTCCTGCAGCCTATATGATGACCACCTAGTATTGTCCCCTCTGTGTAGGGGGTCTGAATGGTTGAAGTGCATTTATCTGCCATTCTGAGTTTAGGCCCTCCCTACACAAATTCACTATAAAGATGGAAGAGCAAAAAGAGCCCGAAGAAGTATCCTGGGAGTACATGCTGCACAGGCTTAGGTTGAAAAGCGGGAAGCCTTGCTTCGGGAGGCTGGGGACATCCAGGCACACAAACAAGCCCTGGACAGGGAAAGGAACAGATAGATGGAATAGGGCTGATGCTTCCTTCTTTCCTTAGCCACTGTATGCACACACACACACACACACACACACACACACACACACACAATCTCAAGTAACAACAGATCAAGAAGTAAGCATCCCCCAATAGCCTAAGGTAGGCAGTTCGAATCCACCAGCTGCTCCACACGAGAAAGATGGACAATTTCCTCCTATGCAGTTTACTCTGAAAACCTGCTGGAGGGTCAGCTATGAGTTGGTTCTGACTCAGTGGTATACAGCAACAACAACAGAGTCTAAGGAATTTAGCACAGCTGATTCTGGATAGATTTGGTGTTCATGGCTCTTGCCCCAACAACATACAGGCAATCCAGGTCCTTTACACACACAGACACACATACATGTTTACTTTGCCATACACATAGCACACACACATGGCTCCTGTACACATTACACATACAGAAGGCACACATTTTTCCACTGTTGTTGTTTTGTGCCATTGGGTTGACTACGACACAGCAACTTTATGACCAATGGCTCTGAACCCTGCCCTAGCCTGAGCCAACAGCACCATCTCTGGCAGACCTGGCCCCATTCCCACAGTCACTGTGTCAATCCGTCTCATCAAGGGTCTTCCTCTCCTACTCTGACCCTCCCTCCTTCCAAGCATGATGTCCTTCTCCAAGGGCTGATCCCTCTTGGTCGCATGCCCAATGTATGTGAAATGGAGTTTCAAAATCCTTGATCCCAGTAGGTAAACTAGTTTCACCCTCTCCAGGACAGACCTATCTGTTCTCTTGACAGTCTATGGAATGTTCAATACTCTTCTTCAGCACCACAGCTCAAAGGCACCAACTCTTCTTCTAACATCTTTATTCATTGTCTGGCTCTCAAATGCATAGCAAGCGATTGAGCAGACCATGGCCTGGATCAGGCGCACCTTAGTCTCTAGTCTGGCATTGTTGCACTTTTGCATTCCACTGTATCCACTGTAGCATGTTCATATTCACGGACACATGCAAATGTCTAATAAATAACTGCCTCTAAATGTCTAGATGCTCACACAGCCCATGTCTGCAGAGGTGCACCTGATTCTCTGCTGACCCCAGATTCCTATCTTGCCTACTGTGGGTTTGGAACTTGGATCCTGTCTTCCATCCTCCCTAATAGGCCCTCTCAGCCAGGTTCACAGAGAAGAGAGCAATCCTTTCTATCCACACCCCTGCCTGCTCATCAACCCCTCCCCCACATACACACATAAGCAAGCCCCTGCAGGGCGGTGAGTAAAACGCTAGAAGCTAGGCCCTGGAAGCCCTAGCTGGTGACCAGACAAGCAGAACACCACCTGCTCATTGTGCACTGACATTTGCTGGGCAGTGGGCTCTGAGGCTCTGAGGAGAGAGAAAGGAGCTGAGCATGAACAGGTATTTCTGCTTTGGCTGTGCCCTGACCTGGACAGGCATGAAGTCTCTCCTTTTCCTGCTGGCTGCCTTCTTGGAAGCCCCAGACTTCTGCAGACCAGAGTCCCATATACAGAACCACATACCCCAAGGGTCTTAGGGGGAAGAGGCCAGGTCAGGGCTGCTGATCAGCCAGCCAGCCAGCCAATCAGCAGACACAGCTCAGGTCGCAGTTGTTATTGTGCGCTGTTGAGTCAGAACCAACTCATAGCTGGCCATCCAGGGGGCTTTCAGAGGCAGTAAATCGCACAGGAGGAGAGTACTTATCCTTCTCTCTCAGAGCTGCTGGTGGCTTTGAACTACATGCCTTTGGGATTGCAGTACAGCTTCTTGCCACTAGACCACCAGAGCTCCCTCAGGTCACAGTATTCACATGAACATGAGTATCTTCCAGTCTGGAGGGAGAGACAGACAAAAGAAGCAATTAAGATGCAGTGTGCTTAGTGCATAGGGTCTGAAGGCAGTATAGGAGAGGGATGGGGGGCAGTGGTGATCAGGGCAGGTGGGGGGCCTTCCTGGTGGAGATGACACCTGAACTTAGATGAGTCCTGTCTAGTTGCCAGCAAGTTAGTTCTGACTCATGATAACCCCACGCATGTCAGCATAGAACTATGCTCCATAGGGTTTTCAAAGATTGGCTTTTCAAAAGTAGATCACCAGGCCTTTCTTCCAAGACACTTCTGGGTGAATTCACATCTCAACATTTTTGATTGGTAGCCAAGACAGTAAGTGTTTGCAACCAACTAGGGTCTCCCACAGATGAGTAAGAATTAAGCAGTAAAGGCAGAGTGTTCTCTGGACAGAAGCTCTGAGGCAAGAAACAGCCCTGTCATGCAGGTTGTGGCTTCCTCAGTGTATACCTGTAGTGGTAACAGATGGAAAGCAGGGGGGGCCAAGCGTCTGAGAGCTGAGAGGACTTGGATGAGGAAGTGAGGCAGCCATGCTGACGTGCTGTGAACCGTGGCATCTCTGAGCAGGAAAGTGAACAACTATAACATGGAGGTAGATAGGGAGGCAGGAGGGGGCTGCTTCGAAATGCAGACAGGGGACCAGGGCTGCAGCATGCAACAGACTGCAGGAACGAAGAGGAGGGAGTTAAAGGAACCACATGAAGGAATTCCAACCAACACGAGGAGTTGGATCACAGGAGTGTACAATAGGGGTGGCTAGGTTAAGGATGCCTCTCTGACTTCATGGGGTGTGACAGGGTAGATGGTAAGTCAATGGGCAGATTGGAGCCCCAAAACCCCACCCTGAGCAGAGGGGCAGCATGGAAGAAACACAGCCATCAGAACAGAGGTGCAGAAAGATCTGACCCTGTCACTTAACAGATGGGTAAATTGAGGCTTAGGGGGTAATTTACTTCCTGTTTTGCACAGGGAGCCCTGGTGGCATAATCCAAAGGGAGTTGCCTCTCGTGGTTGGAATCTACTAGCGGCTCTCTGAAAAAAAGATGGGCTATCTCCTCCTTAACAGCCTCCAAAAACTGACTGGAGGGTCACCTAGGAACCTGTTTCAACGGCAAGGCAGTGAGGGGCTTTTTCGTGCTCCACAGGAGGGGTCTGAGGACAGCAACTGGCTTAACCCCAGAGCTCCTGACACCCAAGCCCTTTAATGACCACCCTTCTTTCTTGTTGTTGTTGTGTACCATCGAGTAAGAAGTGACCCTTAGCTGACTCTCCAGCGGTTTTTCAGAGGTTGTTTAATTGCACGGGAGACGATTGATTGCCCATCCTTCTCCCACGGAGCAGTTGGTGGATTCGAACCACGTGCCTTCGGAATTCCAGTGCTGTTTCTCTCTACGAGGGCACAAGAGCTCCACAATAAGCTCTTTTTCTTTTTTCCTCTTTTCCCATTTCCCATCCCCTCTCCTCTGGCGGACCTGGCCCAGACCCCCTTCACGTGACCCTGACACCAAAGAAGCTGAAGACCGGCATCGGCAGCACGGTCATCCTCTCCTGTGCCCTGACCGGCTCCCCGGAGTTCACTATCCGCTGGTACCGCAACACGGAGCTGGTGCTGCCCGACGAGGCCATCTCCATCCGCGGCCTCAGCAACGAGACCCTGCTCATCACGTCGGCCCAGAAGAGCCATTCCGGGGCCTACCAGTGCTTCGCCACCCGCAAGGCCCAGACGGCCCAGGACTTCGCCATCATTGTGCTTGAGGGTGAGCAGGGACAGCCAGGGCAGAGGGTGAGGGGCACAGGACCTGGCACTGCCCACTGCGAACACCCCCGCACCCAAGTGAGGAGGTGCCCTGTCCAGGCTCCGCCTCCCGCCTGCCAGAATGGCAACAATGAGGGGAGCACTCCCAATCAGGCAAATGCACTATCCTACGTTTATTCGTGAATTCCCCTAGAGCTCAGTGTCGAGTGGATTCTATGTCACCTGTTTTGTGTTTGAGGAAACTGAGGCTTTAATCACTTGACCAAAGGACAGAGCCAGGATTTGAACTCATATCTCTTAACTATCATGCTATATCGCCTCTGCCCTCCAAAATTACCAGACCTTTACAATTAGAGAGACCGTCTGTTTGGGTCCTGAAAGTGTTTGGTCTCCCTGAGCTCCTTGTAGGAGTGTAGCAAGAACCTTGACTTCTGAGTTCTTCTGCCCCCAGCTGAGACCTCTCGGTGGCAGGCTCTGAATGGGAGTTTCAGCCTGCTCTCTCTCCAGTTAAACCTGCCACCACATAGGGTTCCTCGCCCTGGACCTCTGTGAGTGGTTACTCAGGTGGTTCACTGCACAAGGCGTCCAATCAGAATGTGAGTGAGCCAGCATTCAAGCTTCTGTTCCACTTGCCAAGCCTGGAGCCCAGGCACTGGGCTGTGAGCACACAGAGGAGGTACCTTTCTCTCCTACTGAGGGCTGAGCTCAACTTTAGTGTTTCCTCTGCTCTTTCTTTATTGCTACACACACACACACACACACACTCACATCTTGTTGTTGTTGTTGTTATGTGCCGTGGAGTCGTTTCCGACTCATAGCGACCGTATGCACAATAGTCCTAAACCCTGCTCTATCCTGCGCCAACCTTACTGCCTCTGACACACCCATCCCTATTACCCCAGTCACCGAATCAATCCATCTCATAGAGGGTCTTCCCCTCCTGCGTTGTCCCTCAACCCTCCCATGCATGATGTCCCTCTCCAAGGACCCGT
>NW_006399843.1:11065237-11081825 GCF_000299155.1 Elephantulus edwardii | reverse complement strand
GGATCTAGAAATTACTTTTTTTACTATAAAGGCAACCCCATTTTTCCTTGTCTTTTCATCTCCAGAGTAATATATCATATGGTCATCTGACTCAAAGTGCCCCATGCCAGTCCATCTCATCTCTCCAATGCACATACAACCTTATTATTCATTCCAAGACACCAAATGTAGCCAGGTCTCATAGGTCTCAGGTCTCTGGTCATGGTCCATACTGGTTCTTGATCCTTGAAGTTGGTATGAGGGAGAGAGGAAGCCAAGTGCCTACTGACCCTAAGAATCCCATCCCTCACCCTGAGGGCTGACCTTTAGGCCTCCCCACCCTTAGCCCCTCTAACATCTGTCTATTCCCAGTGAAAAACACAACAGCAGGACATAGAAGATTTGGAGCAGGTGTGATTCCTCAGAGGAAACACCTTTCTGCATAATTCCCCTGGTGGGGAGGGGTGGCAGACCACCCCTTCACCTCTAGTAGAATTTCAGGAATTTCAGAGGCCAGCCACCATGGCCACTTCGGAGCAGGGAGGTAGAAATGAGACCTATGGAAGGGACATAGACTGGGAAGGGAGGGATAGCCAAAGGGGAGCAAACAGGGCCAGAGGGGTAGAGAAGTAAAGGGAAACCCACAGGGTATCCCCAGTTCATTCCAGAGCCAGACTGCTCCCTAAGTTTTAAATAATTGTCCTCCCAGAAATAGTGGCTGGAGCTGACAGACCAGCAGGGTCTTGTAGCCATATCCAGCAGTTTGACTTGACATGTGGCTATGTGGTGAGGGTCTGAAGACAACCCTCTTTTGAAAAAAGAAACTATCTTGCATTTGCTTTGTCTTTTAAAAAGACCTTTTTGTGAAGTACTAAACATCTTAATCCTTTACAACAGTCCTGTGTAGAAAGATTGGTCTAGTTAATGATTGCATGCTCGGGATGTTTCACGTGAGGAAGTCAGGGCTCGGAGGTTACTTGTCTTGTCCAAGGTTATGCAAGGAGCCGAGGAGTAAGGCATTTTAGGCTCAGGGTCTTTTGCTAGTACGGCTGCTTCACTAGTCCATCCCCTGCTGCCATGGTCGCATGGAAGGAGAATTGGACTCAACCTTGGCAGGTCTGGCCTGTCAGGTCCTGGTTCTGCACTTAGTTAACTCCTTGAGTTCTTTGTTAATGAAAGGAGAGACACAAGGTAAAGAAGAAATTGACAGGAACTGACCACGATGGGAAGTGCTGGTGTGTGTACTCCTTGGGCAGTTGCACAGCAAACCCAAAGGGGGCATCTCTCTGGTGGTTCAGAGCCACCAGGAGCTCTGGGGGAGAAAGATGGACATTCTTCTCCTGTGTGATTCATGACCTTGGAAACCCAATGGAGGGTCAGTTTTGAGTTGGTTTTAACTCAACATCAATGAGTTTGGGTTTTGTTCTTTTTAATGCAAGAGTCATGAGTGCCATTCACATTCAGTGCACACCCATCACCCATCTGTCCTTAGAGGCCTGTGTGTTACTCTGATGGTGAACAGGTCTCAGCAGAGCTTCCAAACTGAGACAGACTAGGAAAAAAAAGCCTGGCAATCAGTCTGCACTTGGTCAATGGGACTCCGCAGAGCACATCACCATTTTGTTCTGAGGTGCATGGGTCCCTGGGAGTCAGGCGCCACTCACAGCTAACAGTAACTTTCATCAACACTTACAAAATGATGCACTAAGCACGTACGTAGCCCTCACTACATCCATGAGGTAAGTATAACAAGCCTCCTATTTTACTGATGAGCTGGAAAGACTTGCCCAAAGACACATCACTATGATTAGTGACTGGGGCAGGAAGCAAAACCAGAAGTTTTAAGCCCCCCCCATGGGGTAGTAATTAGCACCCCTCCAGGTTTTGTGGATAGTAAAGGAATTGATGTCCATCCAAGTTATTTCTGCAAAGGCCTTGCCTCCTCCCCAGCACGGGGCAGGTGGCCGAGTGGGACAGTCCCTCCAAGGCTTGGTGACCCTGAAGGGGGCTCTTCCATCCCTGCAGATGGTACGCCCCGCATCGTCTCGTCCTTCAGCGAGAAGGTGGTCAACCCCGGGGAGCAGTTCTCGCTGATGTGTGCGGCCAAAGGCGCCCCGCCGCCCACGGTCACCTGGGCGCTGGACGACGAGCCCATCTTGCGGGACGGCAGCCACCGCACCAACCAGTACACCATGTCGGACGGCACCACCATCAGCCACATGAACGTCACGGGCCCGCAGATCCGCGATGGGGGCGTGTACCGGTGCACGGCGCGGAACTCGGTGGGCAGTGCTGAATATCAGGCGCGAATAAACGTAAGAGGTGCCTGTCTACATTTAAATATCAGAATAGGCTTTTGAGTTCCTTTGCCATCTCTGTGGTTGCCATTATTGTTGTGTGAT
Organism: Elephantulus edwardii; assembly: GCF_000299155.1. Classification (NCBI taxonomy): domain Eukaryota; kingdom Metazoa; phylum Chordata; class Mammalia; order Macroscelidea; family Macroscelididae; genus Elephantulus; species Elephantulus edwardii. Next base: position 11,079,444 of record NW_006399843.1, on the reverse strand, counting down.
GACTGCTTATTGATCGTCATTTTGATTTTAGCCAAGGTTCTCGCCTCCCTCCTCCCCGGTCCTACCCCGACCCGCAAGTGCCATCATCCATTCTGTGTGTGTGTCCGCTGTAGCTCATGCCCCTCCACCTTCCCTTCCCTGCTGCCTCTCAGTCCCAACGCCCCTACCCTCTACTGCCCTCTCCATCACACCCCTTTGGGCCCCGGTACACGAGGCACCAGGCTAGCATCTACCAGCCCCATCAGATCCCAGAAAGGACAAGGAAGGGGCAGTGGGGCTCAAGCTTGGTGACTATATGGGTGCCTGATACCCTCCCAGTGACACCCCCAAGGGCTCCACAAATGTAAGCACCCAGGAGCAAGGACCATCATCTTCTCCAGCCCATCCCCGCCCCCACCCCAGCCATCAAGAGGAGGGCCTTGAAGGTGATTGTCCCCATACCTCAGTTTTCTGAATTCACTTAATGAGGCCAATCTCCTCTGGAGGCCTCTGCAGCCCTGTGGGGTCTAACAGGACCTCGTTGTTGGATCCTCCCAGTGACCCCTGAACAAAGGGCAGAAGGGAAGCAGGGAGGTGGGCCAATGATAGGGGGCTCTGGCTAATACCGGAGAAGTGAAGCCACTTTGAGCTGAGGAACCCCAGGGTTATGGGGAGCCCAGGAGATACCCCAACCTTGCCTCTCACCTTTGGGTGAGAAACCTAAAGCCAGCACCCTGTCTTGCACTGTTGCATGAGGACCTCTGAGTCCCCTAGAGTTCCCACATTGTCCCCGCCCTTCTGACCCAAATGAGGACTCTCCACTCCCTTGTAGGACCAGAATGTCCACTTCTAGTCGTTTCTCAAGGGCCCACCACAGACATTTACCCATTGAAAGAAAACCGTCAGCTCATCCAGTGAAGATTTTATTATCCTTTAAATATTTAACACATTTCAGATCCTTTTGGTCCAAGACCAGAATGAGCAAAAAAATAACAAAATCTTAACATTTCCATTTAGATGAAAAAAATCTCAACTGCCCCATCAGTGAGGTCTCACCCTCCCCCCCAAGTCACAGTGCAGTGGCTTCTTGGAGAGGCTATAGTGCCCCCGCCTCTGAGGAGGAAATGGATTCCTCTCCCCTATCGCAGCAAGTCCTGGAGAGACCACCCTGATTCCAGCCTCAATGCTGAGCCTCTTAACTAGGCCCTCCCTCGACCCCCATTGCATTTTCCCCCCCTTGAGAATCTCAGGGGCCAAGCAACTGAGAACAGTACACCAGGTGCCTGACTGCCCCTGGCTGACCGCACCACCTGCCCCTCTCCTCCTCCCCCTGCTGACTCCCGCCCAGGCCCCCCCAGCATCCGGGCAATGAGAAACATCACAGCAGTCGCCGGGCGGGACACCCTTATCAACTGCAGGGTCATCGGCTACCCGTATTACTCCATCAAGTGGTACAAGGATGCCCTCCTGCTGCCTGACAACCACCGTCAGGTGGTGTTTGAGAATGGGACCCTCAAGCTGACTGACGTGCAGAAGGGCATGGACGAGGGGGAGTACCTATGCAGCGTCCTCATCCAGCCCCAGCTGTCCATCAGCCAGAGTGTCCACGTGGCTGTCAAAGGTAGGCCTTCCCCTGATAGCTGAGCCCCTGCCTGCTTAGTGTCTGGTCGCCTGCGGTGTGTAGTCTCCTTGCCAGTCAGCTCTGCCTGTTTATTGGCCTATTTAGACAACTTGAAGGAAAGCAACCAATGGAAGGTTGTGGACACAGAGACAGTGGCATCAGCATCAGAACTCCCTCCACAGGCTGCGGGACAAGGCAGCACTGGCCCCAGGGGCCTGAGTGGTCAAGTTGCAGACAAAGAGGAACATGTCATTTTCTAAACAAGGGGCCACTTTGGGCTCTTGATATTGAGATGCAGCCCCCAAGGAACTAAGCAGATGCACATCAGAGATGAGAGCAGACATGGGGCAGGAATTGGGAAAGGAAAGCAGTAGGTGGAGTGGAAGGCACTCGATGGGCATCCAGACCCTATTGTGGGCATAGGGATCAGGCTGCCTCCACAGGACCAGGAAGGACTTTACTGGTGCAGCCTCCCAGGCCCTTCTCTCACCTGGACAGGTCAGTGGGTCATGCAGGAGAACCTAGCTCGGTGTGTGGCAGGCTATGTGCATTGACTGAGAGAATGAATATAAATGAGCAAATAAATAACCAGTGCCCATGAGTCTGGGGCTGCACAGGTGTGTGATGCTGCCAGATACATTATTTGGACCAGGGCTTCAAACCAGTTCATTCTAGCTTAAGCACTTGCAGAGAATTTGCCTTCCCATTCCAGATAAACCAAATCAGAATCTACTCTTGAACAAGATCCCCAAGCCCGTTCTTACGCCCTTCTCTAACTGGGTAGCCATAAGAATCACCTGGTTTGGGGAGGCGTTAAACTTGTTAAATGTGGAACTCAAGGGTCAAACTGGAATGAACTGGTTCTAAGTTCTACCTGAAATTGAGACAACTAGACACTATCTGTGTGTGGGGAGGGAAGGTGACCGGGGATAGGGTAGGGAGGTGGGTCGTGCTGGGCATGACTTAGAGAAGCCAGTGAAACCAGAGCAAGAGGTCACCGAGTCAGTGCTGGCTGCTCCACAGACTAAGGAGCCATGTCCCCTTCTGAACAGTCAGGTGCATGGGCTCAAGCACTGGGAGGTTAACGGGTCCAGTTGTCCTGCAGAATGTCTCCTGGGAGCTTAGGGTTCTGGTAGCATGAAGGCCACAAACTGGATCTTTAAGACCTGGGAGGGAGGCCTGGGAGTGTGGTCTCCAGCACCTTTCTGGCCTCTAACATCAGACTGCAATCATTCCAATATGATCGATCTAAAGCATGCCAATCCCTGTACTAGCTGTTCACTTGCCTTGTTTTATTTAATCCCCATAGCCTCCCATGGGTTTAAGTCAGGTACCATTTTAGCCCCAATTTCCAGGGGGGAAACTGAAACACAGAAATTCGACTCCATGTTATCACAATGAATCAGAAATCCACCCCCCTCCAACCCCCAACCCAGGCTCTCACCCAGAATGGCCCAGGCTGGGAGGAGGAGCATTTGCTATGCCCCATCCTTAGGAATAAAGAAATTAAGTTTGGGGGACCATCTGAGAGGAAATCAGGAAGAGAGGCCAGAATCAGTGAGACCTCTCAGCCCCTGTTACTTGGAACTTCCTTCCATGGGCATCTGTGCCTCCCTGGCCAGGGCAGTGAGAAGGGGGGATGGAGACCAAGGGAAGAGAAGGAAGGGACCATATCAGTGAGAGGAAGGTAGCCTGTGCTTCAGAGCCCAGGGTAAGGATGAAAAACGAGTGAGAGGGGGCCTGGCCTGAGGTGGGGCCTGATGCAGAGGGACAGCCCCCATGGGCCCCCAACTCCTGCTTTCTTCTTGGCTCTGTGATTGGAAGCAAGATTGAACAAGACATTTTTGGCAGAAAGATAGAGTCTGGTGAAGGGAGGGTTAGAAGAGACAGATGCTGCATTTGCTTTGAGCCCTTTCAAGATGTGATGACAGGCATTCAGGTGGACCAGACTGGTGGACAGCTGGACAAAACAGAATCCCAAACAAAACAGTCAAGCATGTTGCTGTCAAGTCAATTACAGTGCAGCATCCCCTTGGGTTTTCAAAGGCTATTGTAGGGAATTGCACTGCTGGCCCAAAGGCTGAGCCTCTCTGGCAGTTCAAATCCACTAGTCAGTCTGAGGGAGAAAGTTGAGCAATCTACAGCCTTGGCCAACAACAGAAGCTACGTATGAGTCAATTCCAACTCCACAGCAGTGAGTTCGAAAATTGTTACAGAAGCCGCTGCCCAGGCATTTGTCCCATGGTGCTGCTGGGTCAGTTTGAACTCCCAGCCTTTAATTTAGCAGCCGATGTAAACTACTTGTACCACCCAGGAAGCAAATGCCTGGGCCAGTATTTATGCTCCCTGTCACCTGGGATTCATCTTTATATAAAGTTCAGGGACCATGTCATGTGCAACCCCCATAACCCACACCCACCACTTATCACAGTGAAGTAGTCTGCTGTGGAATGACTTCCAGGGGAACCTCACTTTGAAATCAGAAAACTTTGGAGTCCAGGGCTGTCTCTGGCCAAGAAGGGGAAAGGAGATTCTTAATCGCTCTCTCTTTCCCCTGCTGCACCCCAGCCAGGCTGAGGGACAATCTGGCCACCTTCTCAGCCTGCTCATGTGCTCAGCCCAGGAGCGCTGCTATAGAAACCTCACCACCCGCAGGCCACAGCCCCACCTGGGACATGGGGTAAATCAGCTCAGTGGCAAGGAAAAGTGTGGCCTGCCTCTCCCCTCAGCATCGCCAGCCCGCCTGTATCCATTTCCCGTTATAAGCAGTGGACCGAGAATTTACAGTGTAAACATCACATATTAAAACATCTAACCTTTGCTCTACTCCCTTCGCCCGCCTGCACCAGTGAGCATTTGGCCGGGTTTGTTGGCTTTAAAAAAAAAAAAAGATAACAGGGCTCCAGCGAGCCTCAGAGTACACAGAACATCCTGAAAGCTGCTTCTGCTCATCAATTATTCAGCCCCATTCAGGGAACGATCAGTCCTAATGAATTGAATCTGATGCATTCCGTCTCAGCGACTCACAGGGCCTGTTATGATTGTGCTGAGGGACAGTAGCTCCCTGCCCAAGAAGAGGGAAAGGGGGCGTGCATGCACACTCACACACACACACAGAGAGAGAGAGAGAGAGTCTGAGTGAGCTATCCAAGAGGCAGAATCCATGTTCCAACCACATATGCATCCCAGCACGTGGATGGCACCGTAAATCACTCATAACGTGATGGACTGCGTGTGCACATGGGTTTGCACCTGTGTGTATGTCCTAAAAGGCGTGTGCACACTTGCTTTCTCCAGACCAAGGAGCAGCATTCCTGTGAGGTCCCTGGAACCCTGTGCCCCTGCTGTGTGCCCCGCTCCTCGTCCTTGTTCTCCCCATTCCCTCTCCCCACCTCATTAGAATGCACTTTCGCGGAAGAACCCATCAGAGCTGATTATGATCGCACTGCTTGATTAGCTGATGTGCTGTTCCAAGAGCTGCCCGAGGTGGGGTGTGGAGGAGGTGCCCCTGGGCATGGAGAGGGGGCCCAATTTGCCAGGGGGAAGTGGAGATACAGGAACAGGACTCCCAAACCTGCTCCTCCTACCTGGCTGGACAGCGCTCCTCTCACCAAGGACCTGGAGAGGTGGAGGGGGCGGGAGGACTAGACACTTGAGAGAAATTGGAAGCCCCTCGCCCTCCGCTCTGTAAGGTTGAGGGCTCCTTAGAAAGGTGGGGGGAAAGCCCATGCTGCTCCTTGAGCTGGAAAAACAACTGCTGACTCCATTCCTTCTGGGACTGCTTGTCTTCTAATGAATTTTTCAAATACTGAGCTGAGAAGAACAGAACACAGCACACATGCATGCACCATGCACACATGGGCACGTCCAGAGAGCTGTGCACATGAGCACACACACGCACACTGGTGCATGTGTCTGTGTGCAGCAAATACTCAGAAACCTGACAGCCTTGCAGACGCACACATGTGTATGCACATTAGTAGTTACATCCACACAAACGTTTCTCCCTGGGTACCCTTCTACAAGGCAGCATGCCTGAGCCACCGAAGGAGCTGCAGGTGGTACCGTATGAAATACTGCCTAGGCGAACCTGCAGGGTCTCAGGAAGGGGAGAGATGGTGGGGGTGCTTCCTGGGCTGTGGGAGCGCTGGCACATGTGACGGGACCTGGAAAGAGAACCGTGCTGCAAGGACAGCGGATGCCCAGGTTTGAGCATCTGGAGAGATCCTTGGCAGGATGCTGAAAGGCAGGCACATAGATTCAACCTAGATTTGGTGTCTTTAGGGCCCCCTGTAGCTGCAAAATAATGTAGCATAAAAGCATCTCTGGGCACACAGACTGAATGTTTAATTAACTAAGAAAGCAGAGCTGCAACTGGGGCTCTTTGGCACGGCTCAGTGTGAAGGAACATCTCCATCCCCACATCTGAGTCTCCAGAGCCAAAAGGAGGGCATGTGGGGCTCTGACTATGCTCAGGAGGCAGTGCCAGCTCCCCACGGAGAGCACACACACCCAGCCTCATTCACAAATGCCCACCTTCCCTGCACCCATCCTCCTTCATCAGTTCAGCAGTGCTGAGGTCCAGCTACTGTTCCCACCAGTCTTTGCCCTATGCTTGGGCACCTTTAGAGGGGCCCTCTCCCATCCAATGAATGGGAAGGGGGTTCTGAGTCACAGGGCATCAGAGTCCACACCAAGGTCGAATGGCTGCTATTGGCAGAGGTGGAGCTCTGGAAGGAATCCTGCTGGAATTCCCAGGAAAGGGGCACAACATGTTTCATGGGGAGTCAGGTGGGGTTGCCTAATTGTACTAGAGAGAGGAGCCCTTAGCCTGTGCTACTAGCAACCCATTCCTGCTCAGAGGGAGCCAGCAGCATGGCAGCCAGCGTCCTCTTTACTGTCCAGACAGGACTTGTGATGATGTTAAAGCAGCATCAGCATCCACTCATTGATTCAATGACTTTTACCCAGAACCTCCTATGTCTCAACTTATTAATACAACTGTGCTCAAAACAGACATCAATCTCTGCCCTTGAGGAGCTTACATTCTAATGAAGAAACAGATAATACATTAGCTCTGTCTGCCCTGTATCCAGGGAAGGAGGAGTGGTGAACAACCTTAAAGCAAGCAATCAGGGAAGACTTGGCTGAGAAGAATGAGAGTTGGTTAAAAATGGAAATAAATTGTTACAGTTTGTCAGAACTTGAAAATCAGTTGTTGGGTTCTAGAGATTATTTATCCTAACCCCTCTATATCATAGATGAGGACACTGAAATCCAGGTGATGGTGAAAAGTCCCAAGATAACTTGTGTGGATTTGTTGTTGTTGTTGTTGTTGTTATCATGTTTCACCCTCAGGAATAAAGAAATAGGAGTTTTGGGGACAACCTGAGAGGGAGTTGGGAAGAGAAGCCAGAGTCAGTGAGAACTCTCAGCCCCTGCTAATCAGCCGGCCAGCCAGCCAATCAGAAAACATAGCTCAGGTTGCGGTTGTTATTGTGTGCTGTTGAGTTGAAACTGACTCATAGCTGACCCTCTAGTGGGTTATCAGAGGCAGTAAGTTGTGCTGAAGTTAATTATGCATTTTTCTCCTGCAGAGTAGTAGCTGGTGGATTTGAACTGTGTGCCTTTGGATTGACAACACAGCTTCTTACCACTAGGCCACTAGAGCTGCCTGTTGTTGTTAGTTGCCAATTTAGTCAAATGTGACTCATAGTAATGCTATGAACAATAGATCTGAGCCTTGCCCTATACAACACCACCATGACAATCTCTGCTATGCTCAAGCCCATATTACAGCCACTGTGTCAATCCATCTCATGGGGGTCTTCTACTCTACCTCTGTCCCTCCATCTTTCCCAGTATTATGTCTTTCCCAAGGACTGGTCTCTCCTAACAACATGCCCTGTCCCTCCATCTTTCCCAGTATTATGTCTTTCCCAAGGACTGGTCTCTCCTAACAACATGCCCACAATATATGAGACACACTTAGGTGAATAGCAGCCTCAAAACCAGACCGCCGGCTCCCAGACACAGCCCTTTCCCATCCCCGTGCTGCCCCTCCAGGAAGGCTGTAGTGTCCCACAGTGTGCAGTCTCTGCTAACAGGTGCAGTAAATAAAAGGGCTCAATCTCCAGGAGACGTTCCGAGAGACACCATAAAGTGTTTATGAGCTGAGTCCATGGTTCACACACTCTCACTTACACAGCACTCCCAATAAGTGGCTGTAAAGGTTTTATGATGGCCCAACACCAAGGGTCACCACAACTATTTTCTCTTCTCTGGCCCCTGTCTCTTGGCCTTTGCAGCTCCTTGCTCTGATCCTGCCTCCCTCAAAACTTACGAAGTTAGTGACCAAGTTGCCCTTGGCCGGGCAAAGCTTCCTGAGGGACATCCCTGGATAGGCAGCATTCCTGGCCCCATACTATTCTAGTTGGTGGCTGGAGACAGGAGCAGGAGAGGTCTTGTGGGCTGCCATAACACTGCTGAGGTCTCTGGTGGTCACTGGGATAGAGGTGGTCAGGGTGAGGATGTCCATCTCTGGAAGGGATTTTTTCCCTTGTAACTGGAGAATGAACAAGAGACAACCAACTGGCCTATGTCCACCTTATAAGTATCTGTGATAGTTACACATCAGAAAATAATCTATCTGGGCAGTTGGTAAACATGTGTATCCCATGGTCCCCACACCCCATTCCTAAGGGCCTCTCACTTATAAAGCCTCACATTAAGCATTTAGCAAGTCCAGGAAGCACTTGGAGCCCTGGGCTTTCGTCTCAATTCAGGTCATCCCAGTACGCTGATGTTATGGGATGTTAGAATTCTTGCCCATAACCAAGGAATTCGGAGGGCATCTCCAAGCCCTAGCATCCCACCATAGAGTTTCCAAGCTACAGCATCTTCCCTGTGCCAGCCAACCTGCAGAAGTGTGTCAAGCTCTGCTGCTGTGGCAACAGTGGTGGTGGGAGAGGAAAGTTTCTGGCCATCAGCACAGTAGTACTCTAGGGATACTGGGCCAGCCCAAGTGGATGCCTGACCTCCCAGGAGGACACTGACCTCTTTCTTTTTAAATGGTTCCACAAAGAGACATCGTTGTCATTCTGAGAAACCATAGGGAATGGCAGCCCTTAGTCCATAGGGACTCTGCCCTTTGACTCAATCTCTTCTCTCTCAACACATTTACTTTTTCAAAACCTATGTGCCCATTAACTTTAGGTTCAAATACCACTTCCTTCATGAAGGAGCAATTATCCAGCTAGACGGCACCCTCTTCTGCTTCGAGTTCAGCATCTGTATAGTCAAGTAGAGCTTGTCCGAGGACCACTGGAAACAAAGATCACTTTCTTTAGTAAATGACAAGCTCCTGGAGGTTCTATCTGAATTTGAGGCATGTCTCTACTTTCCTCAGCCCGCATGGAGCATAATGCCTTCCACAGAGCAGGCACTTCATAAATATTAGATGAATTAGTTAATTAATGAATCAACTTGCCTTGGCAACTTGTTCCAGCATCTAAATCCCCCCTTACTGAGAGAGACAGTCTTGCCTGCACCAAATCCTTTGGCCTAAATTCAACTTATCTCCACTTGCTGTGTCCACAGAAGTAAAATGTTCTGGCCATCCACCCCTGGGAACTATCACTCCACACCTGACAGCCCCGTAGCCTTTTCCTCCTTTAGCAGAACCTCCCATTCCTTGCTCACACGTCCCACTGTCTGGTTCCACCTGGCTGCCATGACTCCCCATTGCGCATGTTCAAGTGCCCACAGGACTTTTAAAGCAGAGGAGCTCTGATGCTGTGACAGCAAGATCTTGCGAGGGTCCCAGGAAGAAGCTCCTGACTAAAATTCCACATTATAAATACAGTATCTTCAGGAACATCATGGAGCCTCCTTCTTGCGTGGGGTGAGCCCTGCCCTGTGCTATTCCCCACCTCCTGCCCATTCCACAGATGAACTTCCAAAGCTAACTCAGAAAACTATATGTAGGCTTGTGTTCACTCACTTCCTCTTTCAACAAGCATTTATTGGGCACTTGCAATTTGCATAAATAATAAGTCCTGGTTATTGCCTTGAGCAATCTCTGGTGACTTAATGATAAGGAGTTGTGCCAACCCAAAGGTACGTGGTGGAAATCCACCAGCTGCTCCTCAGGAGAAAGATGAACATCTCTTCTCAGGTGATTTACTGCCTCTAAAAACCACTAGAGTGTCAGCTACGAGTAGGTTCTGACTCATAGTACATAACAACAGCAATGATAGTTACTGCCCTAAAGATGTTCCCCAACTCCCTTGGAAGATGATAATGTGGGTATTCCATATTGCTAGTGATGCAGGTCATATCAAAATTATGCAGAAAGGGGATAGACTTATCAGAGGCGGCATTTGAGCAGGGTATAAAAGGGGGAGAAGGAGTCTCCCATGAAGTCTATTGTGTTCTAGCTCTGGCTTTTTGTAGAAGGAGTGGATCATAATTAGTTCTTTTAGACCTAAATGAGGAGAAATGGCTTGGCTTAATACTGGAAGCAATTCCATTAAAAAAGTTCAAAGAGGCTTAGAGAGATGGGGATCTGATCTGGGGGTGGAAGTCAAGGAAAATCAGCAGAGGCACAACAGGAACCTCTGTAATGAGGTCATTACTAGTGTTAGGATTCCAGAGCAATCCATCCAGGAACATCTAAAGCCCAGGAAACCCTTAGAATACTGAAGGTAATATCCCACCCCAGGGAAAAGAGGCAACCAGAGAGGGGTTGGGGAGAGCTGGACTGTGACAAGGGCCCTGGAAAACCTGGCTGGAATTTAATAGATAATCTTGGACTCTGATAGGTCGAAAGTCAGCCATTGGGCAAGGAAGACACTTGGTGGAGGATAGAAAAACAGGCATTTATTTGTCCTCACACAGGGCATAGGCTTTGGGCTATGAGTGTTCATGGCATGCTGATGGGGCTTCTGTGGCTGGAGTGAAGGAGATGATGTTGGAAAGGCCCATTGAAGAGGAGTATGGCTTTCATCCCATAGGTTATGAAGCAACACTCCTCCATAAATATCACCTCTTCCAGATTCAAAGCTTTTGGCCAGGAATTCTCCCAAGGATAAAGAAGGCTGCTGAGAATTTTCCCTCTCAATATCTTCCTCCCTTCTTGAGAAGCTCCCAACTGAGCTCTGAAAATCCTGGGGATGCAGGGAGGGCCTCTGGCACGCATCCGAGGCCATCTATCCTTCAGGACTCATGCCTTACTAAGTCCACTCTAGGAGGACATAGGGTGGAGACACAGTGGGCTTCCAAAGCGGTAGGGCTGGTATCTGGGAGAAGGCCATAGGACTGTGGACAGCCTTGTAATTTAATTATTTGACTGTAGAAAGGAGATCTCATCTACTGGGTGCTCATCCTTGTTAAGCTAATTGTCTGTCTCCTTCACTCTCTGCCTCCCACCCCCACCCCACTTGCTGGGGAAGTTGCTGCAGTCTAATTGAGTTATCATAAAGATAATGGCTGATGCTCTAGCCAGAGCTGAGAAAGGAGGATCCATCTCCCATCATCTCGGGCTCCAGACAAGTCCCCCAGGGACTGAGATGTGGGCAGTAGAGGAGCTGTGTGGAGGATGCTGTGCATGGCTGAGCTGCCCAACCCAATCAACTGGTTGTCTCAAAGACAGCAAGCTTTTTCCCCCTGCTCTTTGCCACCACATATGGGGAGCTGATTTATAGGGCACAGAGTGCCGCTGGTCTAGACATTTGGGGGCTTTCTCAGACAAAAGGAACTGGAGGTGGTTCGCTGGTAGAATATTCCCCCTTCCATGTGGGAGATCCGACTTTGATTCCTGGACAATGTAGACACCACCCCGAGTCCGTCCATGGAGACTTGCTAGAGAGGTTTCAGCAGAGCTTCTAGACTAGACTAAAGACTAGGAAGAAAAGCTTGATAGTCTGCTTCCAAAAACTTAGCTGATGAAGATGGTATTGATCACGATGATTCGATCCACAGTAAATCATGGGACTGGCCCAGGACTGGCAGTGTTTCATTCTGATGTGCAAGGGGTCACATGGAAGCTTATACAACTCTGAGAGGCAATTGGACAGCATAATGAAAAGAACTTGGATTTGGAGATTGTACTGATCAGGCTTCAAATCCCACCATCACATTTTACGATTCACTCCCTGCCTTCAAGTCAGAACTGACTCGTAGCTGGCTATTCATCAGGTTCCCAAGGCTGCAAATCGCACAAGAGGAGATTGCTCATCTTCCTCTCATGAAGCTAGTGGTGGATTTGTACCTCTAGAGAGGCATGGTCTCCGGGTTAGCAATGTAGCTCTCTGTGGACTATGGCATCAGAACTACCTATACCTATGCCTATACCTATACCTATACCTATACCTATACCTATACCTATACCTATACCTATACCTATACCTATACCTATACCTATATCTATACCACCTGGTTATATACTGTCCAGTTGGAACTTACAGCTATCCCTCGAGCAGGTTTTCAGACACTGTTTAATTTCACAGGAGAATAGTGTTCATCTTTCTTCAGTGGAGCAGCTGGTAGATTCTAACCATATACCTTTGGGATGACAATGTACCTTCTTACCAATTACAGGTTTCTGAATCTCAGTTTGCTCATCTTTACGATGGGGACTGTTAAGCTCACTTCACATTACTGGCCAATGGACACAGTGAGACAATACACACAGTCCAGCTGAAACAATCAGCAGTGGGAGCCTTCACGTGCCTGTCATAACACACGTCGTAGTGAAAGAGTGGGCTGGTGATGGGCCTCCGCAGAGGACCAGAGACAGCATTGGGGCCTGAACTGAGCAGCTATAGGGCCTGCATGTGGGATAGGTTCAGCACCAGTCCTCTCCTGTAGTCGAGTGCATACCATCACTACCCATCCCAGGTCTGCAGAGAGCTGTGAGGTGCATCTCTGGGATGAGAATGTGGGCACAGAAGCACCAGGGGGTAGCAGCGAAATAAGGTGACAGCTGATCAGTGAGTCAGCAGCACACTAGCATGGTGTTTAGAAGCACACACGTGTCAAATCCTAGGATACATCTAGAGGCCAGGATAAATGCTGAACAGAGACAGTGGGGTATAGGCTAATTAGACACGAGTGAGAATGGGCACTGGGGCTAGAGGACCAAGGAGTCAGGCACTTCCAGGAAAGCATAAGGGAGCATGCTACAAAAGAGAGAGACAGAGAGAGAGCTTGCCACACAGGACTGCAAGGGCCCTGGGCATTCTACTCAAAGGCCAATCCAGGGTGGTGTTGGGAGGCACCCACAGCCCACAGTGAGGCTGATGGGAAGCACCAAAGGCCAGACTGGAGTTCGTGAGGTCCCTGACAGCAGCCTTCCTCTTGCCTTCCCAGTGCCCCCTTTAATCCAGCCCTTCGAGTTCCCACCTGCCTCCATCGGCCAGCTGCTCTACATCCCCTGTGTGGTGTCCTCGGGGGACATGCCCATCCGCATCACCTGGAGGAAGGACGGACAGGTGATCATCTCAGGCTCGGGCGTGACCATCGAGAGCAAGGAATTCATGAGCTCCCTGCAGATCTCCAGCGTCTCCCTCAAACACAATGGCAACTACACGTGCATCGCCAGCAATGCTGCAGCCACTGTGAGCCGAGAGCGCCAGCTCATCGTGCGAGGTGAGCAGGGACGGACAGGCCTCAGGGGGGTTCTGGCCAGCCGCTCACCTGATCTCTCTGGACTGTCAGTGTCAATCACACGTTCACAGGAAGTTGGCTCTGGCTCTGGCCTTAAAGATCAAGAGGTCCAAACCTTTTCTTTTCTAAGGCAGAAATCCCTAAAAGTGGGAGTGGGCAGTGGAGGGGACTTGCTCACTTAGCCATTGGCAAAGTTGGATTGAGGGAACTCAGAACCCTCAACTCTCAGCCCCATATACAGCAAAATCTGTCAGCATTTGAATTTCAGAAGCTGTAAACCTTGACTTTAGAATAGTCCTGGCAGGGTTATTAACAGCTTGAAGGTGCCTGAGAGAAGACTTATCAGATACTGAAACACTCCATCATTATTTCTCTCTCTGCAGTGCCCCCTAGATTTGTGGTGCAGCCCAACAACCAGGATGGCATTTACGGCAAAGCTGGGGTGCTCAACTGCTCTGTGGATGGCTACCCCCCACCCAAGGTCATGTGGAAGCATGCCAAAGGTAAGCTCCTGACTCAGCCAGAATCTCTGAACAAAGCCAATGAAAGAGAAGAGCATGCTCTGAGGGGCGTTGCCCTGGTCTATGCACAGCTCCCAGCCCTCACGCCCGAGCTCTGAGCTTTAAGCTCTGTGCTTCTCCTCCAACTCTTGTTCTGGAGTCTCAGTGTCTCAATCCTCTCTGCTTCTCACCAGCCACTCATTCTGAGATCTTGATCCTTTTTGGATCCCAAATTTACCCCAAGAATTTGGTATCTGATGCATATGCTAACTTCTCACCCTAGAAGTTGCCACAGGGCTGAGTGGCTGGCACTGCGGGAATGGGAGTGGGTGCCACGAATCCCCTCTTGTGGGACAGCTGGCCTCTTTGCTGGGCTAAGACCAGGCTGCTGCCTTTGAGGGTTCAGTATTCCTCTGGGCAGGAAACCCAAACACAATTCT
>NW_006399843.1:11038538-11058587 GCF_000299155.1 Elephantulus edwardii | reverse complement strand
ATGAACATCTCTTCTCAGGTGATTTACTGCCTCTAAAAACCACTAGAGTGTCAGCTACGAGTAGGTTCTGACTCATAGTACATAACAACAGCAATGATAGTTACTGCCCTAAAGATGTTCCCCAACTCCCTTGGAAGATGATAATGTGGGTATTCCATATTGCTAGTGATGCAGGTCATATCAAAATTATGCAGAAAGGGGATAGACTTATCAGAGGCGGCATTTGAGCAGGGTATAAAAGGGGGAGAAGGAGTCTCCCATGAAGTCTATTGTGTTCTAGCTCTGGCTTTTTGTAGAAGGAGTGGATCATAATTAGTTCTTTTAGACCTAAATGAGGAGAAATGGCTTGGCTTAATACTGGAAGCAATTCCATTAAAAAAGTTCAAAGAGGCTTAGAGAGATGGGGATCTGATCTGGGGGTGGAAGTCAAGGAAAATCAGCAGAGGCACAACAGGAACCTCTGTAATGAGGTCATTACTAGTGTTAGGATTCCAGAGCAATCCATCCAGGAACATCTAAAGCCCAGGAAACCCTTAGAATACTGAAGGTAATATCCCACCCCAGGGAAAAGAGGCAACCAGAGAGGGGTTGGGGAGAGCTGGACTGTGACAAGGGCCCTGGAAAACCTGGCTGGAATTTAATAGATAATCTTGGACTCTGATAGGTCGAAAGTCAGCCATTGGGCAAGGAAGACACTTGGTGGAGGATAGAAAAACAGGCATTTATTTGTCCTCACACAGGGCATAGGCTTTGGGCTATGAGTGTTCATGGCATGCTGATGGGGCTTCTGTGGCTGGAGTGAAGGAGATGATGTTGGAAAGGCCCATTGAAGAGGAGTATGGCTTTCATCCCATAGGTTATGAAGCAACACTCCTCCATAAATATCACCTCTTCCAGATTCAAAGCTTTTGGCCAGGAATTCTCCCAAGGATAAAGAAGGCTGCTGAGAATTTTCCCTCTCAATATCTTCCTCCCTTCTTGAGAAGCTCCCAACTGAGCTCTGAAAATCCTGGGGATGCAGGGAGGGCCTCTGGCACGCATCCGAGGCCATCTATCCTTCAGGACTCATGCCTTACTAAGTCCACTCTAGGAGGACATAGGGTGGAGACACAGTGGGCTTCCAAAGCGGTAGGGCTGGTATCTGGGAGAAGGCCATAGGACTGTGGACAGCCTTGTAATTTAATTATTTGACTGTAGAAAGGAGATCTCATCTACTGGGTGCTCATCCTTGTTAAGCTAATTGTCTGTCTCCTTCACTCTCTGCCTCCCACCCCCACCCCACTTGCTGGGGAAGTTGCTGCAGTCTAATTGAGTTATCATAAAGATAATGGCTGATGCTCTAGCCAGAGCTGAGAAAGGAGGATCCATCTCCCATCATCTCGGGCTCCAGACAAGTCCCCCAGGGACTGAGATGTGGGCAGTAGAGGAGCTGTGTGGAGGATGCTGTGCATGGCTGAGCTGCCCAACCCAATCAACTGGTTGTCTCAAAGACAGCAAGCTTTTTCCCCCTGCTCTTTGCCACCACATATGGGGAGCTGATTTATAGGGCACAGAGTGCCGCTGGTCTAGACATTTGGGGGCTTTCTCAGACAAAAGGAACTGGAGGTGGTTCGCTGGTAGAATATTCCCCCTTCCATGTGGGAGATCCGACTTTGATTCCTGGACAATGTAGACACCACCCCGAGTCCGTCCATGGAGACTTGCTAGAGAGGTTTCAGCAGAGCTTCTAGACTAAAGACTAGGAAGAAAAGCTTGACAGTCTGCTTCCAAAAACTTAGCTGATGAAGATGGTATTGATCACGATGATTCTATCCACAGTAAATCATGGGACTGGCCCAGGACTGGCAGTGTTTCATTCTGATGTGCAAGGGGTCACATGGAAGCTTATACAACTCTGAGAGGCAATTGGACAGCATAATGAAAAGAACTTGGATTTGGAGATTGTACTGATCAGGCTTCAAATCCCACCATCACATTTTACGATTCACTCCCTGCCTTCAAGTCAGAACTGACTCGTAGCTGGCTATTCATCAGGTTCCCAAGGCTGCAAATCGCACAAGAGGAGATTGCTCATCTTCCTCTCATGAAGCTAGTGGTGGATTTGTACCTCTAGAGAGGCATGGTCTCCGGGTTAGCAATGTAGCTCTCTGTGGACTATGGCATCAGAACTACCTATACCTATGCCTATACCTATACCTATACCTATACCTATACCTATACCTATACCTATACCTATACCTATACCTATACCTATACCTATATCTATACCACCTGGTTATATACTGTCCAGTTGGAACTTACAGCTATCCCTCGAGCAGGTTTTCAGACACTGTTTAATTTCACAGGAGAATAGTGTTCATCTTTCTTCAGTGGAGCAGCTGGTAGATTCTAACCATATACCTTTGGGATGACAATGTACCTTCTTACCAATTACAGGTTTCTGAATCTCAGTTTGCTCATCTTTACGATGGGGACTGTTAAGCTCACTTCACATTACTGGCCAATGGACACAGTGAGACAATACACACAGTCCAGCTGAAACAATCAGCAGTGGGAGCCTTCACGTGCCTGTCATAACACACGTCGTAGTGAAAGAGTGGGCTGGTGATGGGCCTCCGCAGAGGACCAGAGACAGCATTGGGGCCTGAACTGAGCAGCTATAGGGCCTGCATGTGGGATAGGTTCAGCACCAGTCCTCTCCTGTAGTCGAGTGCATACCATCACTACCCATCCCAGGTCTGCAGAGAGCTGTGAGGTGCATCTCTGGGATGAGAATGTGGGCACAGAAGCACCAGGGGGTAGCAGCGAAATAAGGTGACAGCTGATCAGTGAGTCAGCAGCACACTAGCATGGTGTTTAGAAGCACACACGTGTCAAATCCTAGGATACATCTAGAGGCCAGGATAAATGCTGAACAGAGACAGTGGGGTATAGGCTAATTAGACACGAGTGAGAATGGGCACTGGGGCTAGAGGACCAAGGAGTCAGGCACTTCCAGGAAAGCATAAGGGAGCATGCTACAAAAGAGAGAGACAGAGAGAGAGCTTGCCACACAGGACTGCAAGGGCCCTGGGCATTCTACTCAAAGGCCAATCCAGGGTGGTGTTGGGAGGCACCCATAGCCCACAGTGAGGCTGATGGGAAGCACCAAAGGCCAGACTGGAGTTCGTGAGGTCCCTGACAGCAGCCTTCCTCTTGCCTTCCCAGTGCCCCCTTTAATCCAGCCCTTCGAGTTCCCACCTGCCTCCATCGGCCAGCTGCTCTACATCCCCTGTGTGGTGTCCTCGGGGGACATGCCCATCCGCATCACCTGGAGGAAGGACGGACAGGTGATCATCTCAGGCTCGGGCGTGACCATCGAGAGCAAGGAATTCATGAGCTCCCTGCAGATCTCCAGCGTCTCCCTCAAACACAATGGCAACTACACGTGCATCGCCAGCAATGCTGCAGCCACTGTGAGCCGAGAGCGCCAGCTCATCGTGCGAGGTGAGCAGGGACGGACAGGCCTCAGGGGGGTTCTGGCCAGCCGCTCACCTGATCTCTCTGGACTGTCAGTGTCAATCACACGTTCACAGGAAGTTGGCTCTGGCTCTGGCCTTAAAGATCAAGAGGTCCAAACCTTTTCTTTTCTAAGGCAGAAATCCCTAAAAGTGGGAGTGGGCAGTGGAGGGGACTTGCTCACTTAGCCATTGGCAAAGTTGGATTGAGGGAACTCAGAACCCTCAACTCTCAGCCCCATATACAGCAAAATCTGTCAGCATTTGAATTTCAGAAGCTGTAAACCTTGACTTTAGAATAGTCCTGGCAGGGTTATTAACAGCTTGAAGGTGCCTGAGAGAAGACTTATCAGATACTGAAACACTCCATCATTATTTCTCTCTCTGCAGTGCCCCCTAGATTTGTGGTGCAGCCCAACAACCAGGATGGCATTTACGGCAAAGCTGGGGTGCTCAACTGCTCTGTGGATGGCTACCCCCCACCCAAGGTCATGTGGAAGCATGCCAAAGGTAAGCTCCTGACTCAGCCAGAATCTCTGAACAAAGCCAATGAAAGAGAAGAGCATGCTCTGAGGGGCGTTGCCCTGGTCTATGCACAGCTCCCAGCCCTCACGCCCGAGCTCTGAGCTTTAAGCTCTGTGCTTCTCCTCCAACTCTTGTTCTGGAGTCTCAGTGTCTCAATCCTCTCTGCTTCTCACCAGCCACTCATTCTGAGATCTTGATCCTTTTTGGATCCCAAATTTACCCCAAGAATTTGGTATCTGATGCATATGCTAACTTCTCACCCTAGAAGTTGCCACAGGGCTGAGTGGCTGGCACTGCGGGAATGGGAGTGGGTGCCACGAATCCCCTCTTGTGGGACAGCTCGCCTCTTTGCTGGGCTAAGACCAGGCTGCTGCCATTGAGGGTTCAGTATTCCTCTGGGCAGGAAACCCAAACACAATTCTTCCCCCCCCCCCCCCCAAAGTTCACTCCCAAAAAGCTCAGTGCCAAGGTAAGCACTGAGCTGAGGTCCTTGACTCCTTCTTACCGTCCTGGCACTGGAGCTGGAGCAGGACCAGTCCTCCGTGAAGGGCTCCTGTTGCCTAGGAGGAGTGGTTCGGACTCCTGGCTACTTTGGGGATTGTACAGGTTGGTTACACAACGGCCCTAGATTAGCAAGAGAAAGGCATCAGCCCAGCTTTAGTCCACCCAGCGCACGCACCACCACATGCGCAGCATCTGGTAACCGCTGTCTCCTTTCAGGCAGTGGAAACCCTCAGCAGTACCACCCAGTGCCCCTCACTGGCCGAATCCAGATCCTGCCAAACAGCTCGCTGCTGATCCGCCACGTCCTGGAGGAGGACATCGGCTACTACCTCTGCCAGGCCAGCAACGGCGTGGGCACCGACATCAGCAAATCCATGTTCCTCACTGTCAAGAGTGAGTCCCGCCCCGCTCCGCTCCCCCATGCAGCACGCCCAGCACTCTCGCCCCCCGCCCCCGTCACAGGCAGAGGCCCATCTATCTCTACACCCACTCTACCTACTCCCTTGGGTGCCATTGCTTGATCTATGAAGGAGAGGCGGGATGGCTTCCTAGTCAGAAGTAGGCTTGGGACCCTCAGGTGAGGGACTCAAAAGCACTAGCATCTATAAGGGGGGGAGGGGTCTATCACCCCAGCCCTCCCCAGGCACAATGAATGCCTGCTCTGTTGTATCAAACTACATATGATGTCATATTCTATTTCCTTCTGTCTCAATGTTGGCAATTCAATCTGAATAGTCATAGCAAGCAATTTATATCTGTGACTTAATATACACCTACTTGTGTTTAAAAAGAGAGCTCTGGTGGCATAATCCATAGAGAGCTGTGCTGCTATCCCAAAGGCCATGGCTCTCCGATGGTTCAAATGCATCAGCAACTTGGAGGGAGAAGGATGGGCATTCCCTGCCCATGGAATTTACAACCTCAGAAATCCACTGGAGGGTCAGCTATGAGTCGGTTCTGTTGACAACAATGAGTTTGGGGTATAAAGGTGCCCTAATGGTTAAAGAGTAGAGTTCTGGTGGCCTACTGTTAAGGAATTATGTTGTCAACCCAAAGGTATGTGGTTCAAATCCAGCTGCTGCTCCATGGGAGAAGTATGGGCAACTCCTCCCGTGTGATTCATTGCCTCTGAAAACTCACTGGAGGGTCAGCTATAGGTTGGTTCTGACTCAACAGTACACAACTGTGGTTAAAGAACTCAGTTACTAACTGAAATGTTGATGGTTCAAACTCATCATTTGCTGCATGGGAGAAAGACATGGCAATCTACAGCAGACAGCTTTGAGACGTCTCTGGGACAGTTCAAGTCTGCCCTGTGCGGTCACTATGAGTCAGAAGTGACTTGACAGTAGGGGGGAGTTGGTATATGTTTAGCCTGTTTCTGGCCTAGAAGGTAAAACACCATCTACAAAAAAAATGTTTAAAAAAAAAAAAAAGACACCATCTATAATACTGCAAGCAGGTCTTACGGTCAGAAAACCTGGCCTCTGATTTCAGCCTGCCTTTAATGTGACCATGGGCTGGTCACTTCCCCTCAGTGCCCCCATTTTCTCTTCTTACTGTCAAGAGTAAGTCATCGCCTGAGGTTCACACCCAGTATACCTGCCTTGCTAACCTGTTAGAACTCAGAAAGTAATGACAGACAGAGGAAGATGCATCAGAAAATCCAAGGCAGTCATACAGCCCATGCCCATGGACGCTTGGTCCTCTGTCTGGGGCCCAGGACATGGAGTTGGCCCCGGGGCCTAGATTCCACCATTTGCCACACTCCCTGCATTCTTGTGAGTCTCGTACAGACTCACAAGACCCTAGCATGTGAGTCAACCCCTTTGCCTTCTTAGGATCCTGTAAAATAGATCACAGTAATCCTATCAAAAGGAGAATCTGAGTCAGAGACAGGAAATGGACCTTGGCCCCAGAGGGCAATGATTAGACCTTGAGGTCTCCTGTGTGGCCTAGTCACATGTGAACTTGGACACCTTGACTTAATTACGGTGTGACCTTGATTGGCTTCCTTACCTCACTGTACCACAAGTTCCTCATTTACCAAATAAGGGTTGTGATGGTTCCGAGCCCATTATGTTTCCTGTGATGAGTTGTTGCCACTGTTCACTGGTGGCTGCTATCGCCTCTGGAGGTCCCCCACGCACAAGGAGACCTTTGTGATCCATGTGGCTGCTTTTCAGAAGCAGATCTCCAGGCTGTTACCCTAGTCCCTCTTGGTCTGAAAGCTCTGCTGAGGCCTGTTCAGCGTCATAGAAGCACACGGGCCTCCATAACAGACCAGGGGTAGCTGTGCATCCGCTGGGAGTTGAACCCAGTCTCTCACATGCAAGGTGACAATTCAGACCCTGAAACCCCACAGTGAGGGTGAAATGTCAGTCAATATATGCAAAGCAACCAGTGCAGTAAGTGGAACCCAGTAAAACAAACCCGCTGCCAGTGAGCCAACTCGAACCCCTAGATAGCAACCTTGTAGGACGCACAAGAACTGCCCCATCAGGTTTCCAAGGCTGTAAATCTTTATGTAAGCTACCACGTCTTTCGCTCATAAATGGTAGATTCAAACCACGGGTCTTTGGGTTAAAAGCCAACTGCTTTGACCCCTGTGTCACTCAAGCCCCTTCAGCATCCAGTAAGCCATCAGAAGTTTAGCTTCCAGTTTGGTTATTCTTAACAACAGTCTCCCTCGGACGTGTGCAGGAAAGCTGCTCAGAGCCCAGCCCTGTGTGCGGTCTGCCCAGCATCTCCCCGGAGCTCCCTCTTTTAAGAATCACAGCTTCTTTATCACTTGCCAAAGCCGGTGTTCGGCTCAGCACAAGACAGGGAAGCCCAGGCGATCGATGCTTGGGGAGCTCCGGGCGCCGGAATCCCTGCCCTGGGGAGCCGCTTTCCTCACACTATCAAAAAGCACTTTGTCCTTAATAAAACCAGGCAATCAATCTACATCCCTCAGCCAGGGAGGACTTCGCTAATTCTGCCTGTGTGAGGCGAGACGAATAGTAGGCACCTCGTGGTACCATCCACGCTATTTGATCCTTATCGCCCCACTGTCAGCAGGAGAGATGAGTCAAAGCCTCAGATTCTCTTCCTTCCTTTTGGTTTTTGTTCTTTTTCTCTAAGGTAGGGGATCCCACAGAGTGACTGTGGCTGCCGGCTTTGTGGCCCAGGGTTGCTCTGCGGAGATGAGGGGAAATGGTGACAGATGATGTGGTGACCTGGAAGTGGGCCGCATGTGATGGCCTGTAGGCTTGCGACAGACTGTCCCTGCTGTCGTGTGTGTGTGTGTGTGTGTGTGTGTGTGTGTGTGCACATTTTTTTCTGTATCATCCTCACTTCACAGCCCAGGCAGCACCTCTCAAGAGGAAGCATGTTTTGAGTCCAGGGAAGCCTCATGAACTGATGCAACACACAACCTACAATAATACTCACCATTAGTCCCCCTTTACCCAAGGGGCAGGTGGGAAATTTCTTACCCAACTAATCACACTCATGGGGTGGAATCACTTGCTTCCTACCTTTCTTTCCTCTTTGCCCTAATTTCAGCTGCCTTGTCATTTTCCTTTGCCTCGTTCCGCAGTAAAGCACACACACAATCCTTTCTCACAGCTGCTAGTCTCACAAACACCTCCGGGTCATATTTTCCCACTCACTGCACCTCCCCTCACACACTCCGCCTGTCGACACACAGAGTCTCACACACACCTCCTCACACACAGTCTCTCCACACCGCCAGCTCCTCGCTCCTTCACCCTCTCCCTCACAGTCCCCCACAGACATGTTCTCTCCTCACTTTCTCTCACGTACCCTCACATAACCCTCATCTGACAGGCTGTTTCCAGCTGCATCCTCACACATACACTTTCTCACACCCTACACGCGCACGCGCGCGCGCACACACACACACACACACACACACACAAATACACACACATATGCTCTATCAACTGGCCTTTCCCTCACACCCATTTTCTGTCACAGACACCCACCTCTTTTCAGTGCCCTACCCTGGCCATGCCAGAGGCCTCTGTGCCAGACCAGCAGGAGAAGAGACATGGCCAAGGGTGTTGAGGCTCAAGAGAAGTGGCTATGGAAGGTCTCCGTCTGGAGTGGAGGGTCTGGCTCTATTTCTGTAGTAGCCTTGTAGGTCTACATGGTATCTGGCTTCTAGAAGTTGCCCTTG
Source organism: Elephantulus edwardii (assembly GCF_000299155.1). NCBI lineage: Eukaryota > Metazoa > Chordata > Mammalia > Macroscelidea > Macroscelididae > Elephantulus > Elephantulus edwardii. The sequence continues at coordinate 11,049,878 of NW_006399843.1, read as the reverse complement.
TGACAATGTTGAGTGAGTGGGAATATAAAAAGCAGAGGTGTTGGCTGACCTTTGAGAACGTTCCTGTGTACAGTGTCAGGTGAACCCACTGCCTTACTCCTCGTGAATACCCTCTTTCCTGATATGCCCTTTTCTTCCTCACCCTCTCCCTTGACTCTGATTTTACTTTAAAGGTATGTGAGGAGCTCTTTTAGGCCCTGGCTGCAGGTCATCCATGGGATTATTGATGAAAAGCTACTTCTAGCCTTCCCTTTGTCCACTTCAAACTCCCCTCTCCACACCTGCCCTCCTCCTGGCCTTCTTGCAGAACCTGCCATTTGCAAAACCACTTTAAGACTTGCTTCAACTGCCTCTAATTTTTGACCCAGTATGGCTCCACTTTCTACTTTTGTGAGCTCCTAGGAAGCAAACTGACCTTAATCCCTACTTTGATCAAATAGAATTTAGAAAGCAAATATATTACAAAGAACACACATCATAGCATCCAAGTGTCAAATTGGATGTTTGGGATTGGCCTCTACTGGGTAGTGCACCATTTATTAATTCCTACTGTTCCCAGCAGGAATCCAACAGATGGTCACTGGGACGGTAAAGATCTGTTTCCAAGAGCATAAGTTTTAGTATGCATCAGACCTGAGTTCAAATCCCAGCTCCATCCTTTTATAATGGTGAGATCTTGGATGCCACAGTTTTCTTCTCTTGAGATTGTAATACTACTATAGGGAGCTCTAGTGGCCTACTGGTAGGAAGCTGCACTGCCAGCCCAAAGGCACACAGTTCAAATATGCCTTCTGCTCCATGGGAGAAAGATGGGCAACCTCCTCCCGTACAATTACTGCCTTTGAAAACCCACTGGAGGATCAGCAACGAGTCAGTTCCTGTGTGACCCAACAAGACACAACAATAATCATTGGTGAAATTGAAGCGAGATCACACACTTTCAGCAATTATCACAGTACTTGTGGTGATTGCTATCATTTCTGAATCATGATGACCTGCTGGTTATGGGGTTGAATTGCCCCATAGGGTTTTCAAAGCCATAAGAGTTTTCATCCAAGACGCTGGGCTGTACAAGAAGGAATGTGGCATCAGGATTGGAGGAAGAGTCATCAACCAGCTGCATTATGCAGATGACACAACCCTGCTTGCTGAAACTGAGAAGGACCTGAAGCACTTGCTGCAGAAGGTCAAGGACTGCAGCCTCCTATATGCATTGAAGCTCAACATCAGGAAAACAAAGAGTCTCACCATTGGGCCAATTGGCAACATCAGTATGGATGGTGAAGAGATTGAAATAGTTAACAATTTTCGTTTACTTGGCTCCACAGTCAACACTCTTGGTAACAGCAGCCAGGAAATCAAGAGATGAATTGCATTGGGAAAGTCAGCTGGGAGGGACCTCTCAAGAGTACTGAAGAGCAACGATGTCAGGCTGGAGACTAAGGTGTGCCTGATCCAGGCTATAGTTTTCACAAATATGTGCTATGCATTGGAGAGTTGGACAGTGAGTAGGGATGATAGAAAGAGAATTGATGCCTTTGAGCTGTGGTGCTGGAGAAGAGTGTTGAATATACCATGCACTGCTAGGAGAACAAACAGGTTTGTCCTAGAGAAGGTGAAGCCCAAATGCTCCTTGGAGTCAAGGATTCTGAAGCTTCGTCTGACATACTTTGTGCATGTTGCAAGGAGGGACTGGTACTTGGAGAGGGACATCATATTTGGCATGATGGAGGGGCAGTGAAGGAGAAGAAGACCTTTGATAAGATGCATCAGTTCTGTAACTGCAGTGGTGGGAATGAGTGCATTTGAGATGGTGAGGTTGGCACAGGATAGAACAGAGTTTAGAGCTCTTGTACATAGGATTGCTATGAGTCACAAGCAACTCGATGGCACATAACAACAACAAGAACAACAAGAGTTTTCAAAGCTGTGACCTATCAGAAGCGGATCACCAGACCTTACTTGTGAGATACATCAGTGTGTGTGTGTGTGTGTGTGTACGTGTGTGTGTTCGTGTGTACATGTGTGTGTTTGTTTGCGCGCGCGTGCCCGTGAAATGCCAATCTTTCACCAAGAGTCTACAACTTATGACACCAAGGGCTTCTAATTACCACAGTACTTGGCACAAAAGACACACTCAATAAGTGTTAGCAATCATTTGTTTCAGATGTTATAAATTTTACAATGAATAAGACAGAGTAACAGTTCTCATGAAATTTAGAATTTCGGAGAGATGGATAGATAATGGATAGATGGTCAAATGGCTGTTACACACGTCTCAAACCAGACCTGCTGCTGCGGAGCCTGTTTCCGCTCACAGTCACACCCTGTGCGTCAGGTAGAACTTCACTGCAGAGGTTTCCCTTCGTGGAGCTTTATGGAAGCAGATTGCCAGGCCTCACTCCTGAGGTGTGACTCAGTGGGTTCGATCCCCCGTCTTTAGGTGAGTTGTAGAGTGTAAACCATTTATATCACCCAGAGAACTTAATACACAAGATGATGCTTTTATAAAAAGCTACAAACAGGGTGCCACCAGCAAAGCAAGTCGCTAAGGAAGGTTTGAAAGGGGAGGAGGATCTTGGCAATGCCAATGAGGTGAAGGTCACTCGTTTCAGAGGTAAGCAAGCAGTACTAGTGAGAGCCAGGGAATGTGCTCCGAAGAGAGGGAACTTAGGATGTCTGGAGGACAGAAGAATGAACTACGGCATGTTAATGGGTTTAGGAGCTAAAAGAAATGGTTTCCTTCTATGTAGAGTGGACCCTTAATTCCAGACATCAAGTCAAATTTTACATAGCCCAGAGGTGGCAAAGCTGTTTTTTGGAGAATTGTCATGCAGCCCCTTGACAATGCCGCCCACCCCAGATAAAAGTGTGATAGTGGTGGCGGTGGCGGTGGCGGTGGTGGTGGTGGTGGTGGTGGTGATGGTGGTGGTAGTGGTAGGTGCCTTCAAGTCAGAACTGACTCACAGCTGACCCTCCAGTGGCTTTTCAGAGGTAGTTAATCAGATGGGAGGAGATTGCCCATCCTTCCGCTATGGAACAGCTGGTAGATTCGAACCGCATGCCTTTGGGATTGCAGCACAACTTCTTGCCATTAAGCCACCAGTGCTCCCTAAAAGTGTGTAGAATAAACAAATAGTTTTCCAGGTCTGAGGACACCTTTGACAGTGACCAGCCTCAGGCCCAATTGGCCCCCCTTCTTCCTGACTCACAGAGCATTGAGGCAGGCTGACCCTGAGTGCCTGGACGTGTAGCCCCGGTGGTGGGGATTTGAACTGCTAACCCAAAGGTGGCAGGCACTTCTCTGGCTGTTGGAACTCACCAGCGTCACCTCAGGAGAGAGATGGACAATCTCCCCCTGTACAATTTATAGCCTCTGAAAACCTACTGGGGCATCGGCGGTTAGTCAATTCTGACTCAACAGTAATGAGGATTTTTTTTTGAGAGTTGTCACTTTCATGCAGACCACACTTTGCAGCTTTCAAATCTCTCTCCATCTCTCCATACCTTGCCTCTCTGGTTGATGGGCACTAGCTCCTTCTAGAAATAAGGTGGAGGTCACAGCGTAATGTAGTCCCAGCTGAGACTCTGAACTTGCTTCTGTGACTCATGTATTCACAGATTTGGAATCCAAAGACTGGGTCCTGGGCTCACTATGTATCCTTGAGCTGTTTCTTCCCTTTCCTGGACCCTGGTTTCCTCATCTGTGCAGCTGGAGGCCTGGACTGGAATCTTATCACTAGTAGAGTACTTCATAGAGTGCTGTGTCGCTAACCCAAAGGGTCTGTGGCTCCAAGGCTCCAAGCTGGTCCTCCAGAGAAAGATGAGTGGGCTCCTCCTGTTTCTGTTTACAGCCGTGGAAACCCAGTCACTTCCAGTCAGAAGCAACCCAATGAGAGTGAGTTTGTTTGCACTGCTCTGCTATCTCTGCCAGACAGTCTATCTGTGATCCTAGCAGTGTGCCTGCGCACCTGATCACCTGCCAGAACCTAGGTGAAAAAGATATAATTAACAGATGAAAATATCACATTCACACGGATGGCCTTTTATCTGCCTTTTAAAATTAAAAGAGAGAGAGATAATGACCAGAAGGAGGAGGAGGTAGTTCTTCTTTCCACTGCCTGATGTGTAGGGGGCAGGAAAACAAAGCATCTTCAAACAGAACTCTTCTTTGAGAGGCAAGTACAAAGCCAAGCCGCTTGGTCTGGAGTGGAAACAGGGTGGCTGTGATTTGAATATTACCACCACGTGGCAGGGCCTCCTGGGGACCTGGCCTGGCCCCCTCCTGCAACAGGTTGCCTTATTAGGCAGGTCCTGTTACAGCTCCCAGCCTCCTCCTTCCTTGTGGAGGTCCCAGTGGTGGGGCTTCAGACAAGCCCCAAGGCCAATTAAACCCAATAAAGGCCCTTTGTTTGGTTTGAGTTTTGATTTGTTTGTTTAGCAAAATGTCAGGCCAATTAACGTGAGAGCCAAGAGCACTCGCTGGGTGCACACCCAGCTGCAGAGGCATTGGAATCTGAGAGGAAGGAGGAGAGAGCCAAACTCTAGTGGTAAATTGATGAGATGAGGTGGGGAGGGAATGCAGGTAGATTGGCCTGGGAGAAAGATGTCCCTGGACCTGGGTGGGCCAGTGTCTTGGGCTGAATTCTCTTAAGGAACAAAATCAGTGGAGCATTTATGTATAAAAATATAGCCCCCAGCCATCAAATGGATTCCAACCTATACCAACCTCCACTGGGTTTCTAAAGCTGAAAACTTTTATGGGATAGACTGCTCATCCCTCTCCCTCTCTCATGAAGTGGCTGGTAGATTCAAACCACTGAACATCAACACATAATGCACCGTACCACCAGAAATAGGCATGTTGCTATGTGCTGTTGAGTCAGAACTGACTCATAGCTGATCCTCTAGTGGTTTTTCAGAGGCTGTAAATCATACAGGAAGTGACTGGCAATCTTTCTTCTGCAGGGCAGCTGGTGGATTAGAACTGTCTACCTTTGCCTTTGGTCAGCAGTGCAACTCCTTATCACTAAGCCACCAGAGTTACCTAATATATAAACAGAGAGATTTCTTTTATTACACACACTCAGGGAATGTTATTGTCTTAGTGGATAAGGAATTGAGCTGCCAATCAAAGGGCAAGTGGTTCAAAACCGCCAGCTGATCCATGAATGAAAGATGGGCAATCTCCTCCCATGCAATTTATTGCTTCTGAAGACCCACTGGTGCATCAGCTGTAAGTTAGAAATAAGCAAATCCCAAATCTGGGGGTCAGATGTCAGACCAGAGACTTTTCCTGACTCACACGGTATAAGAGTTCATGAACCCAAAATAAACAGGCCAGAGAGCAGGCAGCTGCATTATGGGGTTACAGTCTACAAGTCAGACAGAAGACAGCTGGCTTATATCCCAAGAGCCAATGGCCGGCCAATGCAGGATCAAGAGCTCTCAGGCTTTGTCAGAAAGTCCATATACATCTGATACAGGCTACACCATCAGGTAAACTCCCATTCAGCTGCTTGGCTGGAAGATGATTATAGTATATCTGACAAGCCTCTGAAAATCATGGTCTCGCCAAAATGACATATGACCTTAACCATCACAGCCAATCACTTCCTGACCATTGATACAGAGATTAAGATGCAAAACCTTAGAAATCACTACTATCAAGCCTGTTCCAATTCATAGTGACTGGGGCAGAGTCGACCTGTCCTATGTGTTTCTGAGGCTGTGCATATTTCTTGTAGTCTCATCCTTCTTCCACAGAGTGCCTGGTAGGTTCAAACTCCCCACCTTGTGTTTATCAGCTCAGTGCTTAGCCTGCAGCACCACAGGAACTGTTCAAGTCTTAGAAAAGACACCACCTATCCAATGACCTTTATTTCCATTTGACCCAAAAGGAACTCCTCCTTGTCAGGCATAAGCAGCGTCTCTCTTACAGTGTGGTGACTGGGGTTCTGCTCTTGACTCCCTGACGTGGAGGGGTCTCAGTCTCTGACCTCCTCCCACAGTCAGGGAGTCCACGGGACATAACTTTCTTTCCAGATCGTGTGCGGAGTACTCAGGAAATTCCTGCCCAGATGCCCACAGCTTAGTTCTAGGAACTACCAAGGCCTCTTCCCCAGTCCTTCTTTTCCAGGACGGGGGGCATGAGTATGCTCCTAAACTTGAGGGATGGCTGTTTGCAGGGCATATAGAAAGAGCCTGAACATGGGACTAGATGTCCTCCCACGTGGTCATAAGGTCCCTGTCAGGGCAGACAGTTAAACTGAGGCACAGAGAAGCCCTACAAGACTGAAACCTCTTCTGAGCTTAACTGGGTCTTCTCCACCCTCTGTAGGAATTCCTGCTTACTTGGTCCTTCCCTGCTTGGGATGACACAGTGACTGACCACCCAAGGGTCCCAGATCCCCTTACGGTTTTCCGTCTGTCCTACTGAGTAAGAGTGAGTGAGACAGGATCTGCAAAGACTTGGGAGAGGAGGCAGTGAGGGTCATGGTGGGCAACACAGAGGAGGCTGGGGCCTGTGGCTGAGCGTAGGAGTTGCCTCCTGCTTCTGCCATAGCCATGTAGTTTAGGGCAAGGTCCTTGTTCTGTCCACCTCAGTGGTGGACGCCACTCAGCCCCATCTGCCCAGTCTCAAAGCAGTGGGATCGTCTCCACCCTGGCCTGTATCAGGTCAGATCTCTGTAGCCTTGGGACCTGGCCTCCCAGCTCTGGTGAAGAGCAAGAGGTGAGGAGGTGTTGGGGCTCACCCTCTCCACCTCAATGGTTAGGCAGCTGGCTCTTTGGTCTTATTGATTTCCAGACTCCTTAGAGTCAGGAGAGCACTCTGTCTTCTGCTTCTCCAGACTATCCAAGAAGCAGGACAAGCACAGGCCTACATGTGCTCCCTTACTAATCTGTAGTGAATAATGCCATTTTTTTTTACCACATCAAAGATTCTACTTCTGGATATGGCTGTCATCTGCCTCTCTCCCAACCCCACAGCACCTTCTTGTAGAATCAAAGCCTTTTTTCAAAAATTACAGTCCCTGATAGGGCTGGCCTTCTCAGTAAACCAGGTAAGCACAGCCTGACTGTGCTTACTCCTTAATCTGTGGTCAACAATTTCCCAGGTTCTCACCACACCCCTGACTCATCACCATCATCACACAAAGCAGGCTGGACACACACACGCTCTGTCAGGCCAAGTGTCCCTGAAGCTGTTCTCTCGGGCACAAGAGTTGACAAAACCACTGGCCCACCAAGACGCTACCCTCTGCAGAGCTCGGGACCTGTCTCGCTGTCCTAGTACTGTTGTCCCACAGCATCGCAAGTGTTTGTAACACAAGTGTTTTACAACACAAACACCACAAAGCTTTAAAGAACAGGCAGTTGTTTGCTCAAAGTTTAAGAAACTCAAACATATTGCCACAGAGTCAGAGCCATCTCATAACTGAGCCTCCAGTGGGTTTTCAGAGGCTGTAAATCACACAGGAAGAGATTTCCCATCTGCTTCCTATGGAGCAGCTGATGATTCAAACCACCTGCCTGTAGGTTGGCAGCACAACTCCTTACCCTCTAGACCACCAGCACTCCTTCAAGAAACGAGAAGTCTGAAGGAGCTCTCTCTGGTGGCTTAGTGGCAAGAAGCTGTGCTGCAATCTCAAAGGTACGCGGTTCGAATCCACCAGATGCTCCGCTGGAGGAGAGGCAATTCAATGGTACACAATAAGGTGGGGGGAGGGGGGGGAGAAACTAGAAGTCTGAATTCAGGCCAGGTACTCAAACACTAAGCAGAAGGGCACTGGTTTGAACCCACCAGCTGGTATATAAAAGGAAGATGAGGACGCCTGTGGGCAGTTCTCCTCTGTCCTATTGGGTCACACTGAGCTGGAATTGACTCACGGGCTGTGGTTTGGTTTTCTATAGGAAAGATTCTCCTTCAACTTTAGGGGAAAACTCTTGCCTCTTTCAGCTTCTGCAGCCACTCCCCATTCCCCACCTTCCCTCAGTGCATTGACCATCCTGCCTTCCTGCTGTACGTGTTTCCTCTTCTCATAACTCAGAAGTGAGCAGGTTTAGGACACGCCTTCACTCCTACGGCCTTCCCCAAAGGGATTGCTTTCATAGACTTAGAGGTTTGGATTCCAACACATTTATTTTGGGTTTTTTTCATTATTATTATTATGCTAGTTTATTTACAAAATTCTAATACATTGTTTTCTAGACTTCCAACTCATTTTTGAAGGATGGTATTCAATTCCACAACAGAGGCCACAATGAGTAGGTCATTTAGGGAAGAGGAAAGCCCTGACCGGGAGGCAGGAGTCCTGGTTTATCTTCAGTGTTCCCCACCGGCCGTTGTCAGCTTCCACTGAATTGGCCCGTGCTTGTTCCCTGCACTAAAGAATTGGCCCGTTATAATCGTAGGGTTTTCACTGGCGGATAACTTGGGCAGCATCTTCCTTTCTAAGGCATTCCATTTGGTCCTCTGTTCAAAGGGGGTCAAATTTGTATTTCTTTCCTTCCTAAGGCATTAATGGAGGTTAACAGTGGGTGCCGTTCAACCCTGACGACCAGGCCAGTAGGACCCATGTTGCCAGTGCCGGTACCTACCTTTCAGAAGCTGTAGCCCTTGGTGTTTCTGGGTTTTGTAGAAAGATAAAGACAAGTCTGAACCAAAGAAACGTGGGAAATTTTACCGACTTAACGATGCCAACGGTGTCATGGGAGCGAGCTGCAGCAATCACACACCTGGCCCCAGAGGGGCTCTTTGTGCAAAGGTTTCAAGATAGAATAAAAGTCTCCAGGTGGACTGATCCCCTCCCAGCCCTACGCCTTCTCATCACCATAGCAACCCAAGTCCCCTGATAAGGAGGAATGAGCCTGCCAGAACCAACTTCACTCCAAATTTACAAATGCCTTTCCCCACGAGTCTCATCTGGGTTCCTAACTCCTTCTTAGAGGCTTTAGATGATGGTGACAGGAAGCACAGCATCATTTTATTCCGCACCCCTGTAGCCCCTGTTGATCATGAGCACTGAAGAGTTTCCAGATGGCCCCAGGCTTTAAGGAAGCATTCAGGGCCCACCCCAAGTTCAACTCCAGCAGGCCAGATGAGCAGCAACAGCAAAACCATGGGCCTCCTATATGTCAGCCAGAATAAAGGCACCAGTGTGACATGCTAAGACAAAAGTGAGTTCAAGGTTGTCACTGGGTGACTCAATTTAATAAGAAAACGTAGGTAGCAGAGAGCTAAATCCTTGTCCATGATAGAGAGCAACAGGTCAGAACTATTAGCCCTGCCCCCCAAGAAAGAACCCAAACTATTCCCCCCATTAGGGTTGAAGCCACTCTGACCAGTATAGCACCCCGGTGATGTCAGAGTGACTCTAACTCATGGTATCTCACATGGGTCCAAACAAAACCGTGCTCCGGAGGGCTGGCAGGGGCTGACGTCTAGAAGTAGGTATTGTCTGAGTTGTCTTTCTTCCCAGACTCCTCTGGGTGAATTGGAACCTCTCCCTTATGATTAACAGATGATTGTGTTAACCCTCTGAACCAACTCTTGCTGTCAGATGCTGTTGAGTTAGCTTCCATCCATACCAACCTGAGATCCAACAGAACAAGATCTGGTCCAATCCTGCACCGTCCTAACAATCCTTGTGCTTAAACCCACCGTTGTATCTCCTTGAGGGTCTTCCTCCCCTTCACAGACCTCCTTTTCCAAGCATGATGTCCTTTGCCTTCCCTGATAATAAGTATACCCAGAGTATGTGAGACAAAGTCCACTGTCTTTACTTCTAAGATGCATGCTGACTGGACAAGATAGGTCTGTTTGTTTGTTTGGCAGGCCACAGTATGTTCAGTTCTCTTTGCCAACATGATAATTCAAAGGCATCATTTCTTCTTTGGTTTTCCTTATTCATTATCCAACTTTCATATGTATATATGCTGTTGTTGTTGTGTGCCATCGAGTTGTCTGAAATTCATAGTGACCCTATGTACAACGGCTCTGAGCCCTGTCCTATCCTGAGCCAAACCGACACACTACGATTGTGTGCCCCCATTATCCCAGTTACTGTGTCAGTCCATTTACAATTGAAAATACCATGTCTTGGATCAGACACATCCTAGTCTTTAAACTGACAACCTTGCTCTTCAGCACTTTAAAGAGACCTTCGGCAGCAGATTTGTCTAATGCAACACGTCATTTGATTTCCTAGTGTTGTTTCCATGAGTGTTAATTATGACTCCAAGCAAAATGAAGTCGTTGACAACTTCAATCTTTTCTCCACTTATCATGATGCTGTTTACTGGTCTAGTTGTGAACATTATTGTTTTCTTGATAGTGAGGTGTAAGCCGTACTGGAGACTGTCACCCGTCTGTCAGTTTGTTGTATTGTGGTGGCTTGCATGCTGTTGTGGTGCTGGAATCTACGTTGCTGATATTTCAAAACCCAGCAGGCATCCCAAGGTGGACAGGTTTCAATGGAGCTTGCAGACTAAGATGTAGAAGGAAGCAGGACTGGACGTCCACTTTTTAAAATAATGGGCCTTTGAAGGCCTTTTGAATAGCAGGGGATGAGGCACCAACTGGGGACTCCTCTCTGATTAGTAGGAATAGAATCAATTGTTTCATTAGAAGCCAGCCACGCTTGTTCTTAATATGTATTATTGTTGATGGATCCTTTCAAGCTACAAGGAAAAAGTTGAGAAGATGCAGCAGAAACCATATGGTGCACAAAGACCAAAACATTTACTGTTTGAACATTCCCTGAAAAAAGCTTTCACTGGCCCCAGAGTACCTTCCAAATAAGCAAAGAAAAATGACGCTATCTCCTCTTTTACCTCCTTAGACTCTTTTCTGAATTGAGTGTTTTCTCATCTCTAAAATAAAAATATTACCTATACCAGGTAATATTTTTCCAAGGGATGAGGAGGAGGGATTTTTAATGAGATAATTCATGTAAAGCATTGACCATGGTCAAACTCAAACACAATGTCATTGAATTGGAACCAACTCAAAGCTGAGCCTCCAGCAGGTTTTCAAGAGGCTGCAAATGGCACAGGAGATTCCTTTCTGATGAGCATCTGGTGGCTTTGGACCACCCGAGTGGTGTGGCCTTTGGGTTACCTGCAACTCCCAGCTGACTAGGCCACCAGAGCGCCCTGTAACATAGACTATAGTATGCACAGTATATAGTATACAGTATATGATAAGTGTTCAATAAAAGGTAGCTATTCTTATTATTTATATTCTTATATATTAACATTCCTCTGGTATTCCCTGCTTTCAGTCAAGATCCATCCAACATCAGCTACAATATCTCTAGTACCACGACCCCTTCTGAA
>NW_006399843.1:11028039-11036378 GCF_000299155.1 Elephantulus edwardii | reverse complement strand
CCTCTATGAGGTGGATTGATTCAGTGACTGGGATAATTGGGATGAGAATGTCAGAGACAGTGTGATTGGCACAGGACAGAGCGGAGTTTAGGGCTGTTGTACATAGGGTCACTATGAGTCGCAGGTGACTCGACGGCACATAACAACAACAACAATATATTAACATTCTCCAGAAAGCAGAGGACCAGAGGCAGAGGCAGATCCAGGCCCCACCATCATTTGAAAACAATCCTTTTCTAACATTTGCACCCTTTTGCAAGCAGCCAAGAGGAGTGGCTGAACCCATTTTAAAGCTGGAGACAGCAAGGCCTGGTGAGTTTGAGGGTTTCAGCTGGGACCCCTACACAGCAGAAACAGGTTTGAGATAGGGCCAGGTCTGAATGTTCTTGCCATTCTCCATGACCCCCTCTCCACCCACGCTTTTCCTGCAGGCCCCCTCTTTACCCTCACAGCCCCACTTCTCAGCAGTGGACAGCTGGCTCCCACGGGCACCCAGTTCCCCAGGCACCTCCCAACAGCCTGGCGGAGCCCAAGCTGATTGCTTCCATGCAATTTGAATTAATCTCATGCTTCAGGTGGAGCTTGGCTAATCAGGGGAGACAAGAAGCCGAAGTGGGTGCAATCAAATTAACAACACCATAGCCCTGGCTCTTTAAGAAGAGGAAAAACAAAACAGGCACCAGAAGGCACCCCCTCCCATCAGGCTTTCCCAGGGGAGGCCTGGCATTGCTGGGAGGCTGAGTGCTGAGCTTCTCCCACCCCACCACACCCCTGCCAGCCACCCCAGCGTGCCAACAATGCCCCTTTGTAGAGGCTTATCTCACACCACCAAATGGGGCTCCGGTCTTGTCACGATCTTGTTAACAAGGAGCAGAGACATAGCCTTGGTGGAGGGAGAGGGTAGTGGGAAGGAGGGGGCCCACTCCACTTCCCTGGGGGAATGTAATCCTTTCAGAAACAAAAGGGGACCAGAGCTGCTGAGCAAAGGTGGCTCCTGCACCCCTAAGATGGGTTTTTAGAGCTCCCCCAGAGGCTCAATGCATGGCTCCCCCTGGGAAATCCACTCCCAGAAAGGCGGTTGTAGCATGTCCACAACGTTCTTTTCAGCAGAGAGTCCTATGCGATTTGTGGAGATATTTTAGTTAGCCTTGCCGGACTTCCTGAGAAAGGAAACTCCTTCCCTGGGGGGAGGGAAGGTGGTCTGCCTTTGCTGCCCTTCTTTCAGGTCCATCAGATCTCACATCACTCCCCCTAAGGAAGTGAGTGCTGGTGGTTAGTGGGAAGGAGTTGCCCTGCCAACCCAGAAGCACACGGTTCGAGACCACCAGCTTCTCTGTGGAAAAAAGACAATGTCATCCAGTGCAATCATACTGCCTCTGAAAACCTGCTGGAGGCTCAGCTATGGGTTAGTTCTGACTTAACGGTACACAACAATGACAGCAAGGAAGGGAGAAGGCTCAGGAGCTGCCAAAGGAGAAGCTGAGACACTGAGAGCGGGAGGGGAGGAAGAGAGATCCTGGCACAGTCCAAGGAAGAGCCACCTGGAATGGGGCGGGGAAGAGGAGGAGCATTTGGCTTTGTGGTTGTTCCATTTAGGCCGTGTGTGAGGACACCAGAGGGAGTGTACACTCCAGGGTTCACTCCAGGGTCAGGGCACACACTACCCTCTGGCCCCACACCAAGCCAGTTAAATTAGAGCCTCTGGGATTGGAATCTGTGTGGCAATATTCTGTAAAAGTTCCCCAGGAGCTTCTCCAGTGTGACCAGGCCTAAGAGCCTAATGGAGAAAGCAAGACACAGACCTGTGACCCTGCGGCCATCACCAGTGAAGAGCAGAACAAGCCTAGCCCTTTGGTCTCCCAAGTTCCAGACCAGTCTTTCCAGAGAAGCTCAAAATTCACACTCCCGTTCCAGGGTACCTCTCCCCTGCCTGTCTCTGACCACTGTCACATTGTGGATAATACCACAGGTTCTCCAGGCTTCCTGATTATGATTCCAAGTTCTTGGTAATAAACCCAAAACACAGAGGCAAGCACAAACAAATCAGTGAGGGGTTGGAAGGAGGAGTGAGGCCCTAACTTGAAGGTTATAAGGGTGGCCCAGGTGGAATTCCAGGGGCCTCAGTCAGCTGGCTAGTTACCCAAGATGCTTTCTTCTAGTTCTTTTTGTATCGTGTAGATTTTATCTTTCAATAAATGATAGTAGAAAAACAAACAAACAAAAAACCCTCAGGTTCTGAAAACTGGAGGCCTGATACACTCTCAGCTCTGCCACTTGCTAGCTATGTGCCTTTGGGCAGTTCACATAATCTCTGTAAGCTTCTGTTTCCCCTATTTGTAAAATGGGGGTTAAAATAAGGATGCTGTGAGGATTGAATGAATTAATGCATATCTAAGTGTCCAGAACTCTGGTGGTCTAGTGGGTAAGAAGTTGTACATTCAACCCAAAGTCACATGGTTCAAATCCACCAGCTCCTCTATGAGAGGAAGAGAGGCAATCTCCTCCTGTGCAATTTACAGCCTCTGAAAACCCCCCGGAAGGTCAGCTATGTGGCAGTCTGTTCCAATTCATCAGTATTGACAACAACTGAGTACCCAGAGCCAGGCCTGGCACACGGTGAGTTCTCAATAGATGTGAACCACTGAGACTGTTATCACACTTGTGCCTACAAGCAAGGTCAAGATGTGCCCACGCCCTTGGAAAAGTCCTTCTCCATGCTACTTTGGTGTTATATCAGGCCTCTCTTGACAGCCAGCCATATTCCCGCCCTTCCTGCCATGTTGCCATTCCCCCACATGCTGCTCCGCTCCTTTGAGAATTCATAACTGAATCCACTCTGCCTGGTGACTTGGGGCCTTATCAGAAACACCAGCTGAGCTCCCATCACCAGGAGGAAGAGAAGGAGGGGGAATGAGACAGATAAAGCCTGATTCATGAACCTCCAGCAGCCTCGCCTGCCCCACCTGCCCAGCTCTCCTCCAGTGTACAACCTCCTCTGCACTCTGCACAGATTCTCACAGGACTCATAGCGAACCCTCCAGCTGGTTTCCCGAGCCTGTAAATCACGGGGGAGGAGAGTACCCATATATCTCTCGAGGAGCAACTGGTGGATTTGAACCACCAGAGAGGTGGCACCTTCGGGTTAGCAGTGCAGCTCTCTACGCCAGCAGAGCTGCAGCTCAAGGATGGTGGTTGTTGTTCCTGGGTGTCATGGAGTGACCCGATGAACAACAGATCTGAACCCTGCCCTCTCCTGTATCATGTGTCTGATAAGCTTAATCCCATTGTTACACTCACTAGATCAGTTCATCTTGTTAGGATTCTTCCTTTTCCCAAGAACTGTTGTTTTTGTTGTTGTTTACCATCAAATCAGAATTGACCCATAGCTGACCTCTATTAAATAATTCCCACCCACTTTGTCACAGACTACAGCCAGCTGGGGAGGGAGGGCGAAAACAAAGAGGCAAGAGAAGGACGGACTGAAACCAAAGAATCATCAACAGCCTGGTTGAGTATCTTTCCTTACTCATCGGCGATCCATCACTCACTAGCTGTGTGACGTTAGGTGAATCACTCAGCCTCCCTGAACCTCTATTTCTTTCTCACAGTCTGTGTGAGAGGCCTGAGTTAAGAGTCCCAGTGTGCAGCTACCACCCGTCTGTCAGTGGAGGCTTGGGTGTGGCTGAGATGCTGACAGTTTCAATGGGGCTTCCAGACTAGGAAGAAAGGCCTGGCAATCTACTTTCTAAAAGAAGCCAGTGAAAATCCTATGGTTCACAAGAGTCTGAGTCACACCGATCACAGGGATGACTCAAAATCAGGCAGCGCTTCATTCTGTTGGGTAGGGTCACCCTGAGTTGGGAGCCATCTCCACCATAGCCAACAACAATGACATGGGGAACAATACTCACACCACCTCCTTAACCAGAAGGAGGCTCATCACAGAGAATATGCAAGTGCAGGCCTACTCCAGATTACAAAGCAGGTCCCAGAGAAGATGGGAGGACTAAGGGATGAGAGAACCTGGGCCTAGAACTCTACCCTCAAAGCTAAGAAATGTGAAGTCCTTGGATGCTGATGCTGGGGCGATCTAGAAGTAGAGATGGCTCATAGTGCTTTAAAAAAAATCTATCAGCCTCTCAGATCAAATTAAAATGTAAATAGCAGCTCATCTGGGCAGGACCTCAGGGGTGACAGGAGTTGGCCCGAGAGTAATTTCACAGATGGGACCGGTTACATTGGATTCTGACAACTGTCTTGTTTCTGAAATTGATTTCCTCTCCCTCTGTTTGCTGCCCCAGCGCGGGCCCTGGAGCGAAGGGAGGGGTGGCCTCTCTCCAGCCCAGGCTCCCTTCTCTTCTCCATGGTGTTTGTCAACAGGGCCCCATTAAAACTAAGAGGAGGGAACCTAGACGTCCAGCAGGGCTCCATGGCCCAACTAAGGCTCCGTGCTGTGTGCACCGGATGAGGCACACTGTGGACTGAGACAGGCAGCCAGCGCTGTGGGCAGAGCAGGGAGGGTGCCTGGCACCTCAAATCCTTTTGATGGGCCCCTGGGCAGGGTGCTGAGGATGGGAAGAAAGAAGCAGTCAGAGACAAGGATATCGCAGCAGGCCCTGTGGTCCAGGGATGCCCAGAACTCAGAAAGGAGCATCTCTGGCAACAAGTTATCTAAGGAGAGGCCCTTGACTCACCAGGCCTTTGTCTTCGGCCTCTACCAGTATTCGCCTCAGTTTGGCCATTCCGAGTGCCTGGCATGCCTTGGTGTAAGCAGAGTGCTCCTTAGAGGCAAGGACGCCAAAACTTTGCCTCACGTACTTCAGACATGTGTTAGGAGGGACCATTCCTTGGAAAGGGACATCATGCTTGGAAAGGTGGAGGATCAGCAAAAGAGAGGAAGACCCTCAAAGAGATGAATTGACATAGTAACTGCTGCAATGGGCTGGAGCGTGTCAGAAATGGTGAAGATGGCACAGGAAAGGACAGATCTGTTGTTCATAGAGTCACTATGAGTCATATTACTCAACAGTGCATCACAACAACAGTAACAGTGCCCGGTGCTGTGCCCGCTGTAGGGTCTAGAAAACATTGAAGGTTCATCCACCAGATCTCCCCTGAGAAAAATGTTACTCCCCACCTATTAGAAGGAGCTGTCTCGTGAGAAAGGTGTTCTGATGACATAGTCTGTTGCACTGCAAACCAGTAACTTCAAGGTCCATGCGAGGAGGATGGACAGTCTCCTCCCACAGAGATTTGCACCCTCAGAAATGCCATAGAGGTTCCATGAGCTGGTAGCCACTCAACCTCAAAGAGTTATGATTACACCAGGGGCTACTCACCCACACTTATCTCCTTGAATCCCCTATCCCCAGGCCCTCACTGCTCCCAAGCTCCCCAGAGAGCTTCCTTTGCACCCTTCTTTGTAGAAAGAAATTACTTTTCCCTGGCTGTTAATTGAATTACATTGCAGGAAGACAGAGGAAGTTGTATCTCATTAAAGTCTCCTGTGTCCTATTGGAGCAGTGGGTTGCCTCTGTGGCTGCCATTAGCATTTGTCACTGGGGACTCAGCCCTGTAATGCAATCCCTTCCCCCTCAAAAGCTGCACCCCTGCCACCTGCCCGGGGAGCGGCCTGCTGGGAGAAGCTGCTCCACCAGAGAGGACCCAGCTTTTTTATGGCAGCTGAACTCCATTTCCCAAAGCTGGATGCAGTATATGTGCACAGAAGACAGACGGACAGTGAGATGTGGGACCTGCAACAGTGCAGGAGGAGGAAGCCTCATCTGAAGCCTTGCTTTCCTCACTTGAGAAATGGAGGTAATAATACTTCCCATGGTGGCTGTTGGGAGGAATGTCTGAACCATGAGCCAAAAGACAAAAGTACTCAGTTTATTGCCTGCTCCATCACAGGGCGACCAGTCACCTCTGAAAGAAATGCACCCAGACACAGGCTTTGAAACCAGAGAATAAGCGGAGTCCAAACTTGTTCCTCCTTGTAATGACCTCATGTATGTAGGAACAGAGCTGGGCATCACGGGACTTGCAGTGGCTAATTTTGCAAAGGTAGTTCACCAGGCCTTTCTTCCAAGGCACCAGAGGGCATGTGCGAACATGCAGCTCCTCGGCTAGTAGCCAAAGGCATTAACTATTGCATCACCCAGTGGCACCATAGTAAAGTATCTGTTTCAGAAGGCTTAGGTGAGTGAATTCATGTGAAGTTATTAGCATACGGCCAATACGTGGAAAGCACTTAGTAAAAGGTCAGTAAAAAAGTGCGTGTGAAGATGCATGTACACACTAATATGTCCTCTAATACAGTAGATGTATTAGACAGTCATGTCAGGGACAGGACTATGCATTGACGGTGGCATCTGGTCTATGTGTGTGTGACGCTGTGTGTGGGTTGTGGTTAGGGTGACAGAGGATGGGCTATGTAGGTGACTGTTTGAAGCTTCCTGATGGAGTGTGTCTACGGCAGTGTGTATGTGCATGTGCACACCTGAGTGTGTGTGCATTCCTGCACATGAATAGCTCTCTCAGGGACTTGACTCTTGGGGTCTGCCTTCAGCCCAGCAAGTCCTCTGGGGCCCAGCAGGGTCTCCACGCAGTGAGAGTTCAATCGTGTTTATTACTGTGATTCAGTGGAGCAGAGAGACCTTGTCATCTCAAGCAAGAAGCATGTGGGGGTGGAGGAAAGAGCAGAGAAAAAGGGCAGGGCTCCTGTGCCTGGGCTGCCCTCTGTCAGGGCAGGAGGCAGCCTCCTTCAGCACAGCGTCCAACAGCCCAGCGGGCCAAGGCCCCAGTCTGTGGACTCAGGGGAGGGGACCGTGGCCCTTAGAGGCTAGACTAGAGCTTGGAAGAAGAGCATTGTTTGGGCTATAGTGACTGAGAGAGATGAGACAAGTTTCCTGCTGCTTCACGGGACAAGGTCTTCTAAATGCAAAGCGAAGGCTATGCTGAAAATATTAGAAGGGTAGAGTTTTTTGGGAAGAAGTCTTTTGGTGGAAGCTTTATCTGTGAGTTCAAAGACTTGAGTATTCTTCATTCTTTTTATATCTTATATTTATATTATTACACAGAAATCTACTTATAAATATTGATACACCAAAATTTAAAGAACTCTTACTTTCCTCCCCTTTCTCATACTGCCAGTCTCTGAATTTATAGCTGAACAATAGAGATAAAAATACTAGGGAGGTGTACTATTTTAAAAAAAAATGTATCTACTATCACACATTGTTATGCACTTTGCAAAGCCATTCATTTTGTTTTTATTATTTACTTTTTGTTTTATTTTGTTGTTCCATTCTCCCTTCATTCTCATCTTTGTTCACCATCCAGGTATATTTTCTCTATGTAAATTGTTTCTTAGGGTTGTTTTTTTGTTTTGGGTTTGTTTTTTTTTTTATATTAGTGGTCTTATACCATGATGGTCCTTTTACGACTGAATGTGTCTCAGCATAATTTGTTCTAATTTTCACCTATGCAGTGCAATATTTCATTATTAGTGATCAGGTCTTTTAGTGATGCATACTACTCCATTGTGTGAATGTGCCCCAGTTTCTTTAGCCATTTGTTTAGCCATGGGCACTTTGGTTGTTTCCAACTCTTGGCTATTACAAATAGTGGTACAAGAAACATGAATGTGGAGATGATAGATAGATAGATAGACAGAGAGATAGATAATAGATATATAAAAGACCATGTTGAATCATGGAATTCTCTTCCAAAAGAGGGAGCTGGGTTTATGAGGCTAACTATTATCTCTAAAAAAGACTCAGACACCCCTGAGAGTCCCAAAGCCAAGGGTGTCACCCCTGACTGTCTACATCAAGTGCAGGGAGTTCACGGCCTCCTACTGCAGCCCTTCCCCTGAGTAGCAGAAACTACCAGAAGGTTCCTTCTGAGGCCCCCAAGGAGGCCAGCCTTTCCCTAAGACAGCCCTTACCACATTCACAGAGATTTGTGGCCCGGTCCTCTCCTGCCCGGAGGTTAGAGCCCCAGTTCTCAGCCACTTTTCAGATGGTGCAGTTTTACATCTGTCCTCTCCAGCTTGTTGACGTCCTCGTCAAGCAGAGGGCTCAGAACATGCTGTGATGTTGAAGGGCAAGTCCTCACCTGAAGCACTGGGCAGGCAGGTGGCTCTGAGGAGGGAACCATCTCCAAGGGTGGACTCACCTTCCACTGCTACTATTGTAGCTTTTTTGTGTGAACAATTCTATCTGCCTTTTTTTTCTTTTCTTTTCTTTTTTATTTAATTTAGTTTGTTTATTTTTCATTTCAATGAACATCTACAGAGATTTTGGAATTCCATTCATTCATTGTTGCACCCTTCTCCC
>NW_006399843.1:11025158-11027034 GCF_000299155.1 Elephantulus edwardii | reverse complement strand
TAAGGATTTGATTCTTAGAAGGTCCCATTCGTCTATTTTATCTTCTCCTGGTTTCTTTAAAAATAAATAAATAAATAAAAACCAGACACTTGTATTGAGGTGAAAGTACCATTAACCATTTTCACGTGAATGTCTTAGGCATTTTATTCATGATGGTAGATCACCACCCTCTCTATTTCTGCCACTCCACAGTAAGAACCCTTTCTCTAGTAAGAAGTTTCTCCCTATTTCCGTCCCCACTCCTCTCCTGCCTACCCCTGGTTCCTGACTGCTGACAAACCAACAGCCTGTCTTCTGGCTCTACAGATTTATGGTACAATGATAAATAATACTGTATATGCCTGCTTTCCCCCACCTTAACTTAATGTTTTAGAGCTTCATTCACCTCGCCACATGCACCTCATTCCTTTTCATGACTGAATAGTAGTCCACCTTGTGTGGATATCATATTCTGTCTTTCCATCTACCCATTGATGAGCATTTGGGCTTGTTTTCACCTTTTGACTGTTGTGAACAATGTTGCTGTGAACGCTGGTGTACAAGGAGCCATGTTTGTCTCTACTTCCATTCTTGTGGTTGTACACATAGGAGTGGAATTACTGAGTAAAACGGCAATTCTACATTTGACGTTTTGAGAGTCGGCAAATCCTCTCTCCTCTTGAAATGCATGTCTGTTTGTTAGCTGTGTGACCTTGAGGAATCATCCCCCCAGCACAGCCTTGTCAAGGGAATGATCCTCGTAGATGTCCAAAGCCAAAGCACCCGGCTGCCATGTAGTATGTGCCACGTGTGACACTTCAAATTGTCTCATCATCACATGCTCTAAAGAGTAAGGACAAACAGGTTTCACTGTAATAGCTTTAACTCGGTATATTTAATTTCACGTCTCTAATTCACAAATAGATGTCTTTGAGGAAATGAAAACAAGGTGGTCCAGAGAGGCAAGGATGGTGAAACTTTGTCTCGGGTGCCTTGGGCATGTTGTTAGAAGGGGCCCATCCTTGGAGAAAGACATCATGCAGGAGAAGGTGGAGGGTCAGAGAAAAAGAGGAAGATGCTCAATAAGGTGGACTGACACGGTGATTATAACAACAGGCCTGAGCGTATGAGAGATGATGAAGATGTACAGGACAGGGCAAGCTCGGGCCTATTGTTCACAGGGTCACTATGAGTTATGGTCGACTCAGCAACAAAACAATGACAACTCAGTGGAGCTGAAATAGTAACATTAATCAATATTAAATTATTAATGAGAGAATTTAGGGTTTGTTTTGGTTGTGTTTTTTTTTTGTTGTTGTTGTTTTTCTGAGTGTGTATTTTGTGATTACAGTCCACCTCAGTTATGGCCAAACACATTTCAGGAGCTCACTAGTCAGGCCGCTAGCGCTGACTATTGTGGGCCCTGCAGCTCTCGAGCTCTGTGACGGGGTAAATAGCCTCGTAAGAAGTATTTCCAGCCAGTTACTCGTTTAACCAGATGTTTTCCTGGGAACAAGAGAGGATCCTGAGAACCGTGTGTGTGTGAGAACACTGCTCGCTGCCGTGGAGCCCAGTCCTGACCCCTGGTGACCACGTGCACAACAGAACCCAGTGCTCCCTGGACCTGAGCCACCCCCGCCCCCTGGTTTTCATGGATTTTAGAAAGTAGATGGCCAGGCCTTACTTCCTAGTCTGTCTGATTCTGGAGACTCCAATGAAGCCTATTCACCATCATGGCAACACACAGCCTCCACTGACAGACAGGTGGGGTGACTGTACATGAGCTGCCGGGGCTGGGAATCGAATCCATGTCTCCTGCATGGAAGGCAAGAATTCTACCACTGAACCACTACTGCCGCTGGCGGGGGGGGGGGGGAGGAAGAGCCCAGCTTTCTTG
>NW_006399843.1:10990158-11025058 GCF_000299155.1 Elephantulus edwardii | reverse complement strand
TAGATATTAATGTCTTTATATTCTAAACAATGCACTTGAGTGAAGCTCAGAGAAATATAATGTATCAAAGGCCACAGAGATGGTAGACACAGAAATAGAGACCAAGCATTTCTGGCCACCAGGCCCGAGTGGGGCATAGAAGGTAGAGGGATAAGATCTCTCTCCTTTCTCCATGGCTTGTCTGAGCTGATTATGAGCTTCAGGACAGTTAAGTGTGTCCATTGCCATGATTAGCAGTCAGCTGTTGGGACTATGAAGCAAGGCCACCCAAAGTCCCAGGTGTGGTGGTTATGCAGGACTGATGGCCCAGCGGGCTCTGAGGCCTGTCCAGAATCTCTGGAGGCTCTGCTGTCTCAGCTGCTCACGTCTTTTTGAACAGATCTGATGAGAGAAGGAAAAGCTCCCCGAGGTGGCCTCACCATGTATGGGTGCATAGCTTGTGCACTGCTCAAAGGCTGCATGCACGCAAAATCTAACCAGTTGTATTGCCATGGCCTCCATCACAATTCATAGCAGCAACCCCATAGGTCAAAGCAGAGCTGCCCTCACAGCATGTCCAAGGGTGTAAAGACTGGTGCATCTTTCTCCTGTGGAGCAACTGGTGGGATCAATCCACTGGCATTATGGTTAACAGTCAAGTGTCTTCACCACTGTACCACCAAGGACTGCTGATTCACACACGACCCCTGAAGGGCAGAACAGGGGTGTGACGCTGGCTTGACACTAGTGGACCACTTTGAAGTCATTCTACCAAAGCACTCACTCTTCTTTTTAGCAATCCCAAAGGCATGTAGTTCAAATCCATCAGCTGCTTTTCGAGAGAAGGACAGGCAATCTCCTCCCGTGTGATTTACTGCCTCTGAAAACCCACTGGAGGGTCAGCTAAGGGTCAGTTCTGACTCAACAGCGCGCCACACACCACTATCACCTCTGACCTGAGCGGCGACTTGATTATTTCCCCACACTCCTCTCTCTTGATCTCTATATCTATCTCTGTATGTCCCTCTCTGTCACTTTCTGTCTCTGTCTCTCTCTCTCTCTCTCTTACACACACACACACACACACACACACACACACACACACACACACATAAACACCCTCACCACCTCTGCTCAGACATCCCCACTCCTCTGTGGCATCTGCAGCAACCTCTCAGGAGCCCAGCTGCCCAGGGGTCCCAAGCCTCAGCCCACTGATCAGTTCCCTGAGACACAACACAAACCGCCTGGTGCTTCTACCCCCACCCCCACCCTGCATTTCGGTTCTCCGGTGAAGATGGAGGCATCTGCAATGCAAGGCCCGACTTGTTGATGTAAAATCTTACTCTATATTCTACCCAGGTTTATACGAGTGAATTATGCAAATCTTTGATGGAAAAATATTCCTCTGCACATCCTTGAGAGTGTAAAACCTTAGTCAATAATTCATACTCGGATGTCTCTGACTGCAGGCTTTTTCTTCATTATAACTTGCACCTAGTTATTTGTCTTTCGTGTTTTATTGTATATCCTGGTGTAATGCCGTGCATTATAAAATTTATCTGCTCATTATTTGATGAGCTGGGGCTGGAGAATGGGCTGAGAGGCTGGTTCCAGGCTAGGCCCAGAGCTGCCTCTCTCAGCGTCACAAACACCTAAGAAGGAGGCAGAGGGGATGGCTGGCTATTAGGTGTGGCTTCAGGGAGTCAGAAAATTCTTCATTCTTCTATGGCTCATTCCAAATGCCTCTCCCCATGATTGGTGTCTCAGGTCCACCATTATGGCCCCATTGTCTCCTTCTTTTCTCCAAAAGCATATCTGCCCTTACAGGTCAATGTGCCCAGAAAGTCATCCAGAATGAACCTTGTTTGAACACGTCTTTGAAAGGGAACCTTCATTCATTGTCTTTGAGCAGGAACCGACTCCTAGCTGACTCTCCACTGGGTCTCCAAGGAAGTAAATCCCAAGGGAGGAGATTGCTCATCTTTCTGCCTCTGAGCTGGTGGTAGATTTGAACAGCCAGAGAGTGTTGGCCTTTGAGTTAGCAGCAGGGAGGAAATCCTGAGGACAGAAGGGAAGGGCCCACCATTGCGGTGGAGCAGGCATGCACAGGGGCTGGGTCTCTGCTCTGCAAATGGGATGTCTCCCCAAATGGACAAATGGCAGGGAGTGTGTCTGCCTCCTGCTGCCGTGCCCAATCCCTCCCCATTTATATTCTCTGTGGTGGTTGTGGACATCACTCCCAGGGATGAAATCCAGTGTCTGAGGCCCTGGATTCTGTATGACAGGTTGATGAAGGAGAGGGAACGTGAGGACATCCTGCCAATCATGCCAGGCCATTCTTCCTTCCGAAGCCACCACACCTCATTTCTGCCTCTGAGCCTTTGCTCAGGCAACTCCACCGCCCTGATGCCCTCTGTTGGCTCATCTGAGTTCTCATGATGACAAGTGCTATGTACTCACCCCCAGCATAGCCTTTACTATTCTCTACTGGAATTGCTATTTCTGTTGTCTGTTGTCAACTCCAGACTACTGGTGATCACAGCCCACGTGGGGCCTGTTCACTGGAGCTCAAGGTCTGGCGCTAAATAAATGTGAGTGGAATGGATGGTGCCTCTCCACATACCTTTACTCAAAATTCCTTCTTCCTAGTCTCTTGGAAACACCATCAGATTGTCATCTTTCTCGTGATGGTCATGTGTATGCCTTCTCCTCCCTGGTGCCCCCTTTTCTCAAAATCTCCAGCCCCCAGGAAGCAAGAACCATATCTCATCATGTGTATCCCCAAGCCTGGCATGGTGCTTGGTGATGACATAGGTGCCCAACTGGAAAGAGAGAAAGGAGGCAGGATTTCTCCAGCAGAGGGACATCTCTCCCCTCAGCCATCTCCGGAGTGCTTGGGCCTAGGGGAGGGCTAAGTGATGAGAAATTTCTCCTTAGGCCAATGGGAAGTCTCCTGTTGAACAGCTAGGTCTATGGTTGATCCATGGTGATTTTATCAAGTCAGTGGTGAGGGGTGGACATCCCGGTTAGCTCTGTATAAGAAAGCTGAGGTACACACGCATGGTAAGTCAGTGCTGGTATAAACACTCGAGTGTCTCCACACCTCCCTTCCTGATTGCACTGTCACCTGGCTCCCATCCACCTGGCTAGATCACTGATATCCTAGGCTGCAGGTGATGCTTCCAGGACCACAGGAGGAGGGAGGGCTGGCTCTCCTGATCTGAGATAAAGCTATTTATCTGGAGGGGAGGGGGAGAAAGTTGGGACCACGCAGGACTTGAGGTTTCTCAGGTCCTTGGAAGAGTCCTGATGCCTAGAAGCAGGGGAGTAAAAAGCTGCCCCCTGTGACGAATGTCTTAACTATAGAGAGGACGTGGAGGCCCAGTTCTTCACAGTAGAGTTGGACGTGGAGCCTACAGTTCCATATAAATCACAAAACACAGATTTTGGGGTACAGGGATCTATGGATTTTTATTTCACTAACTTAAATTTAACATTCCCTTCCATTCTGAGAATAACAAGAAACCACAGCAGGAGCAGAACCTACAACAATCACTAAGAGAATGCCAAATCTTTGCGAGTCTTACCATAACTGTTGCACATACCTCAAAATATCATCTATTTCAGATGGTAATGAGACCCACTTAAACCAGTTGCCACTGGGGTAGATCCCACTATTTAATGTTTCCACCAGGGGGTGCCACGGCTAGATTTCATAGGGTAATAAGAAGGGCATTTATGATATTGTGCCATCTTATATGACAAGTTTTCTTCTTAGTGTTCTAAATAATTATATAACCATATTTCAAAATTGGCTGTATTGTGTGTATTTAGAAACGTTATTCTGAGGTGGAGAGAAGCTGCCTTATTCAGGGATGATGAGGAGAAAGGGTTGTGCCTACAGTCTACTCTTGACCTTCAATAAACCCTTTCCAGGGAGCTGAGATGTTCTGGGGTGAGAAGGGGGAACCCAGGCAGGGTCTCTGCACTGGCCTTGTCCTCACACCTCCTGTTTCTTGAGGAACCTCCAGTTCCTGACCCTGATTGGGGCTTCCTGTGCCTCCTCCCCTCCCCTAGTCCCAGCCATGATCACCTCCCACCCCAATACCACCATCGCCATCAAGGGCCACGCCAAGGAGCTGAACTGCACAGCGCGGGGCGAGCGGCCTATCATCATCCGCTGGGAGAAGGGTGACACGGTCATCGACCCCGACCGTGTCATGCGATACGCCATCGCCACCAAGGACAATGGAGATGAGGTTGTGTCCACGCTGAAGGTAAGTGCCCACCCCATGCCACATGGACCCCCATCCCCCAGAATGAAGCTCCCTCAGTCAGAACATGTGTCTGGAGGTGAATCAAAAAGTCAGAGGATCCCCATCCCACAGCCCATAGTATCTCCTGGTCCTCACTTAGGGAGCCCTGGTGGCATAATGCATAAAGTACCAGACTGTCAATTGGAGGGTTGGCAGTTCAAAACCACTAGGTGCCCTATGTGTGTGTGTGGGGGGGGAATTAGCAATTCTTCCCAAACCCTCAGAAGCCCAATAGAAGGTGATTACGAGTGAGAACTGACTCACCAACAGTGCCTCTTCTTCCTTACTTATTCCCTTTTCCATCCTAGACTTTGTGTTAGGAATTCACTGGGTTGCCCTCCAAGCTTTTATCCTCAGAACCCACTGGGAAAACAAGCCCTTGACACAACCCCTTACGAATTGCCTGCCCAGAACAAGATGACCTCTGTTGAGCGGGCCCCCTTTACCTGACCAGCTCTAAAAGACTCTCCCTGTTTCCTTCCTTTCTCCTGTCCTGACACCCCTCTCCCAGCTCAAGCCAGCTGATCGTGGGGACTCTGTGTTCTTCAGCTGCCATGCCATCAACTCTTATGGGGAGGATCGGGGCTTGATCCAACTTACTGTGCAAGGTACCGTTGTCACTTGTTGCTTGCTCCCCCACACACCCAGGGGCTCAGGGGAGCGGGGCAGTGTCCACACCATGGTCAGGGATGACAGCCAATGGTCTTGTGGGAAAGTCCCTCTACTCTCCCTCCTGCCCCAAGTGGAGAGAGAAGGTCCAGTCTGTGACAGAGGCAGAAAAGAACTGAAGTGGTGATGTCCTGAGACAGTCAATTGTGAGCCCCAGACGTGGGAGGACCAATCCCTGGGCTCAGACTCCTGGAAAGCATGGGGAGGGAAAGTCCTCTCAGAGGAGCAAAAGGTCATCTCTGAGGAGCCCTAAGAAAGGGCCTGCCGCCTCCAAGCCACAGAAGAGGGAAACACACAGAAGACACACGGGGGAGGGGGGAGTCCTCTGCCTTCAGCACTGGTACTGGGCCTTCCCAGTTCTCGCCTTGCCCTGACCCCAGGGCTCCAGGGACCTAGGCCAGACTAGGTGACACCCACTCCTAGAATGTAGCAGAACCACGGTCCTCCCACTTCTATCATCCTCACTCCTACCTCCCCCCCAACAACTCAGAGCCCCCTGACCCTCCAGAGCTGGAAATCCGGGAGGTGAAGGCCCGGAGCATGAACCTGCGCTGGACTCAGCGATTCGATGGGAACAGCATCATCACGGGCTTCGACATCGAATACAAGAACAAGTCAGGTAGGTGTTGGTCGGGAGGGGAGAGCCCTGCCTGGCACAGCTGGCCCCCGTGACACATTCCTGCCAGCACCCCATCTGGGCTGTGTCTAAAGAGAAACGCCCTGATAGGACTGGAGCCCAGGGACCAGACAGGGAACTCCTTAGTGATCAGGAGGATGTCAGTGACCTTCAAGAGTTATCTTTGGGCAAAGTCTAAAAGATGACTTGATTTTATTTATTTTATTGTGTGTTTTGTTGTTGTTGTTGTTTTTAAGTTTAAAGGGCTTGTGTACAGGGGCTGGAAGCTATCTCTGTTGGACAAGAAATTAGTATGACTGGGCACTCCAGGTTTTAGATCAATGGGGTCAAAATTCAGATCTTCCCAAGAATGAGTTGTTGGGGCTCAGAAGCCCCTAGACAGGCAGAGGTCTGAATCTCCTCCTCCTCCTCCCCTTCCTCTTTGCCCTCCTCCTCCTCCTGGAAGCCTCCCCAGCCAGTTCCTACCCTTGCCTCATGAAGCACTTGGGAGGCAAAGGGGTCAGTGGGTGTCTGAGTCTCCCACAGTTGAGCAGCAGAATAACAAGGAGAGGTCTCAAAGGGCAAGAGGCCTAGAAAATGGACCACCCGAAAGGAGACAGAGGTGTGCATGTGCGTATGTGCACTGACCGCCTCCAGATAGTATGTGAGAAACAAGCAAGGAGGGGTTGCCTCTGAGAGGCGCCTGAGTGTTTTCAAGGCAGGGTGAGAGGAGAGCGTCTAGTTCTGGGTCCTTTTGGTGCCTTTTGAATTCAATTCTATAAACTTGCATTAGGTTTTCAAAATAATTTTAAAATAAATCATAGTGTTGAAATGGAAGATGTTATAGGAGAGAGAGAGTGAGTGAGAGTGTGTGTGCGTGTGACACAACAAAAAGAAAATAAAGATAAACAACATAGAAGCAAGCCTAGAAACTTCAAGCCTCCTTTGTTCTCTGTGCCTAGTCCATCCTGACTCATCCTTCAGGTCTTAGAGAGATCCGAGGCTTTGTGTTCTCCTGCCACCTTCCAGATCCTCTTCTCTCCCCCTGAGCACAGCACGTGGCCTCTGTCTGTCCATCTGTCCTCCCTTCTGGGATGACCAGGTCCTGTCACCTGGCACAGGATCTGGCCACATAGGAAATGCCCAGCAAATGTTGAAGTAAGACACAGTAAAGCAAATCTTGAGAAGCAACTCAGTCTCGATTAAACCTTTGGTCTGTCATCTTTGACACGGTTTCGACAAAGCAGAGCTCTGTCATTAGAAGCTTATGGTGCAATTGGAGAGAGGTACAGTCAAAACCATCTAGAGGTTAAACTTGCTGCCAAACAGAGTGTCATGAAAGGTTGTGTTCTGATCTCATGCAGATGCTACATTGCGCTGGGTCTTGAGGATTGAAAGGCACTGGGCCAAGTTCTTAGGGAATAGTTAAGGGTACTACCCAAGCCAGGGCACCCTGACCTCCATGAAACAAGTAGCCTTGGATAGGGTTCATAAACACAGTACATGAGAAGTAAGGTTTTAAAGACTCTGAGGAAAGCTTGTGGAGGGGAAAAAAACTTTCCAAGACAAGCTTCTGTTTTGTTGAAGAAGGTTTAGTCTATAAGGAGTTGCACTGCCATTAGATAGAAAACGAATTGAGGGGAGAGAAAGAAAGGGGGTGGAGGGCGGAAGAGCAGGAGTGGAGGGGAAGAGAGGGGAAGGGGAGGGGGGAGAGAAAAGGAGAGGGGTAGGGGAAGGAGAGGAAGGAAGGAAGGAAGGAAGGAAGGAAGGAAGGAAGGAACTGGTCCCAAGAAATGAACAGGCCTTTATTTCATAGTCTGAGAGCAATGCTAAGTGACAAGTGACCAGGAGCAGAGAAAGTTAAGAATAAATACAGATGGAAAGAAGAGAGAGGGAGAGAGAGAGAGAAAGAAAGAAAGAAAGAAAGAAAGAAAGAAAGAAAGAAAGAAAGAAAGAAAGAAAGAAAGAAAGAAAGAAAGAAAGAAAGAAAGAAAGAAAGAAAGAAAGAAAGAAAGAAAGAAAGAATAACATCCCTGCCATTAGGGGCAGTTCCTTCTTTTAAGTCCTGTGGAGAACTAGGGAAGATAGTATTTCTCAGAATTTGGGGTGTTAATTAAGTTAGGTCTGAGCCTCTGTGATCAGGCTCAGAGCCTTATCAGGATCTCTTGTCTGGTCTGGTCTTTGATATGGCTTATGTTAATCAGGTTTCTCAGGAAGTGATCAGTTCTGGGGAGGGGAGGGCAACTGCCATATTCTTCCTCCATTAACCCAAAGGGGGCGCTTCTCTGGTGGCTTGAATCCACCAGCAGCAACATGGGAGAAAAATGGGCAATCTCGTTCTGTGCAATTTACAGCCTCTGAAAACCCACTGGAGGGTCAGCTATGAGTCAATTCTGACTAGCGGACAGTGAGTTTGAATTGAGTGCGAAGGGCCCTGAGAAACATTCACCTGGTGGCTCTGTAAAGGAGGCATATGAGTCGAAGGAATTGGTCCCAATATGAGTAAGGAGGTCGCTGCAGCCCTGCGAGGCCAGATAAGTGGCAGGGCCTTAGAAGAGAAACAGGTGCAGGGAGGAAAGGACAGCAGACCTGTCCATCTCACATCACATCTCAGGACTACCTGGGACTGGGCCCAATCTGCCCAGGAGTCAGGCGGACGAGGCTGACCTGTCGGCCACCATCTCCATCCAGCGCGTGTGCACTATCTCTCTGCCACCTGATATGCAGGCCATGTTTCTGCTCATACCCAGGGGTGAGTGCTGGATGCCTGGGCTGTCTCTGGCCCCTCTCCCACACTGCTCCGTGTAACTGCCTCCCATGGCCTCTGCCTTCACTGACAACTCTCTAATGTATGGAAACCCTTCCGGGGGGGGCACTGCTCGGCCTGGTGAAGCCGAGAACATCACACGTCTGGAGAGCTGTGCAGGGTTAAGAGGTGGGCAGAAAAGAAGGTATGTTCAGAACCTCACCAGGCCTTCCCATAACCTTCCACACAGGTCTCCAGACAAGAAAAAGACTGGCATGCTCCAACCCAGAGTCTGGAATGCCAGCATGAGTGGGCAGGCTTGGCGTTGTTTTTAGCTGCACTGAGGCAGCTCCCGCTGGTGGTGAGCCCCTGTACAACAGAACAAAACACTGCCCTGCCCTGCCTTGCCCTGCCTTCCAGCGCCGCTGTTGTTGATTGGTGTTTGCGCTTGGGTCAGAACTGGCTTGTAGCTGAGCTTCCAGCTGGTTTTCAGAGGCAGTAAATCCCATGCAAGGAGATGCCCCCTCCTTCCAGCACTGTATCAGATAATATCCTGCTGAGATTCATGGAGTTTTCATTGGCCAATTTCTGACAGTAGATCGTAGGCCTTTCTTTCTAATCTCAGTCTTAAAACTCCACCAAAACCTGTCCATAGGTGACTCTACTGGTATTTGACATATCGATGGCACGGTTCCCAGTGTCACAGCAACTCACGAGCCACCACAGCAGACAATCGACAGATGGTGGTGCTGTAAGGGGCAGGATGAAAGCTGAACATTTGTCCCTTCAACAAAGTCTTTGCATCTTTAAAAAAGAAAGTTTCCGCACCAAGAGCACTGAGAAGCCAGCTGGTCCTTGCTCGTGCCTTTGGGTGGGGCTGTTCCAGGCCAGCCATCCAGACAAGTCTCTACTACATCCTGGGTGGTTTAGAAAAAGGAGCCCTCCAGCTTCCTTCCTTTGCCCATAATGGCTTTACTAAATCATGAATGCATGAGAATGACAGGGGGTTACTACAGTGCAGGCAGAGAGAACCCCAGCTTCTTCATCCGCAGAGTGGGAACAGCAATGCTGGGCTCACAGGACCATGCTGAGAATAAAGGAAGATCGAGCAGCTAGCAAGCACAGTACATAAACCTTGAACAAATGTAAGTTCCTTTCTCCTTCCTCACCCAAATGTCTCATGTGGCAGCTGAGAGGCCCGTGGGATTCACAGACTGAAGATACATGTCTGTCAGTCAGCAACTGAGTACCAATTTTCTTCCTTTCCTTTCTTTTATTAGTTTGTTTTGTTTTTTGGGGTGTTTTTTTTCCCTTCAGAATAATGTACCAGCCATGTGGCAGGGAAAGAGGGAAAGAACTGAGACAGAATGTTGCCCTTGGAGCTTATGATGCATTTGGAGTGCGAACACATACACACACTCACACATATGCACATTTTTCAGAACCATTACAAAGCACTATCCAATCAAGTGTAATACACCACAAACAGTATTATAAGAGAACTGGAAAAGGTATCCAAGGGAACAGAAGGGCGGCTTGAAGGAGGGATGAGCGTGTGTGTGTGTGTGTGTGTGTGCGCGCACACACACACACACGCGCACGTACAGTATGTCTATCGTGGCCACTTCCTGCATCTGTAGAATAGGGGACTAGGAACCATCCTCAAAGCAGAAGACTTGGGTTGTCCTAGTCCCAGAGCTGTGTGACCTCTAGCAATCTACGTCCCTTCTCTGGGCATCTTTTTATCTAGAAGATGAAGGCAGTCCCATGTAATCTTCTGAGTGGCTGTAAGGATTAGGTGAATGTAGTGATTTAGGCAGTGTTGGCTGGCACCAGGCATGGCACATCTCTGTACCTTTCCCATGGCTGCATCCTATGTCTCTGCTTCCCCTCCTCCTGTTCCTCTTGCCCCCCAGCCACACCCACCCTGGGCTGGACCAGCTGCTCCTGACCTCATTCTTTGCCCTAGCTGTGCCTTTGCTGGATTTTCTACCATGTTGCTCATCGTGTTAATTTTCCAAGGGAAATTACCAAGCCTGCCCTTTCTAAGCCATCCTGCTCACACTGACTTCCCTTGGCCCCAGGCAGCAGAGTAATAATACATGAATGCTGAATGATAAATAGCACCATCCACACAAATCTATCAGATGGCGCTGTGCAGATTTAAAAATGCCGACACCAGATTCTGCCTCTGTTCCCCAAGCAAGGAGCAGGGATGGATTCTTTGAGGTTGACCTCCATGCCTGAGAGGCAGCCTCATGGTACAGGCTGGTGTGGGGTGAGCCACCCTGATGTGGTGTCATGCTGCTGTCAGCAGGACTGTGGCTGTGGGAGGCATGGGTGGTGCAATGTCCTGGCACTGTCCCTGTTACTCAAGGAGTCTGTTCTTCGTGCTACAGAGAGATTGTCATGAGGGGGTTGGGGGCTGTGATGCACAGAGAAAATCAGACATGTAGAATGCATTTGTTTTCCAGACACAGGCAGCTAAATGCTCCAGATGTGGCTTTTGTCCAAGCACTCCCCCTCTGCACTGAACGTGTCTCTGGAAAAATCAGGCTCCCGATCCCCTCTCAGCAAGCAGCCCGCAGAGTAGAAGGCACTGACATCTCCCTAGCCACTTCCT
Source organism: Elephantulus edwardii (assembly GCF_000299155.1). NCBI lineage: Eukaryota > Metazoa > Chordata > Mammalia > Macroscelidea > Macroscelididae > Elephantulus > Elephantulus edwardii. The sequence goes on along the minus strand of NW_006399843.1, from coordinate 11,014,106 downwards.
TATTTTTTTAAGAAGAATATTTTGCCTCATAAACCCTTTGATGAAGAAAGGGAGAGAGAGCCCTTAATGAAATATGTTAATCTGGGTAATGCCAGGCTCATATGAAAGAGAATATTAAAAGAGACAACAGTCACCAAAGCCAGCCCGAGAGAGCTGAAAAAAAAGAGAGGGAACAAAATAGGGCCCCTGATTTGAGCTCTTGGGGGTCAAGGAGATGGCGGTGATCACGTTTGGAAAGCCAGCTAAGGGGCTCTAGATTTGACTCTGATTTATTTGCCTGGAAGGGTTGTGTGGGGGGAGAGACGTTTTGTGCCAACATCAAAGCTGATTTTAGGAACACAAGGTCAAATCCACCTGCAAACTGTTGGCCCCAAGCAGGAAAATAAAGGAGCTGCTCTCTGGGGCATCGCTCCCACCCACCTCCCTGTGATTGGCAGCAAAGTGAGGCAAGGAGGGGTATTTATTGTAACTGTGAAATACAGAGTAAAGGACAGCTGTCTCAAATTAGCATACGGGGGTGGGGGGGTTAGTCAGAGGTTTAGTCTGGCTCTTAGTCCGAGGGCTCATGCCTTCAGGAGGATTAGCATCTCCTCAAGCAGTTGCATCCAAAGGGTCTACCACGTAGTGAAGGGCGGGTCCAAGCGCCATGACTGTTCAGAGGAGAATGGCCAGAAAGGTGTGCTTGGGCCAGATGTTGCAGGCTTGGATCCGGTTAGGTATGGCTTTATTCTAAGCACAAGAAAAACCACTGGTATGCATTGAGTTGTGTCTCAGTCCCCAGATACATTGGAATCCTAATCTTTACACTTGCGAATGTAATCCCTTTGGGAACAGGGTTTTCTTTGTGATGCTAATAATGCCATATCTCTGTAAGATGTGTTCTAAACCTAATCACTTCTGAGTTGTGCAAAGTGTGGATCAGACACCAGCAAATACAAACAAGAAGAGGTGCTACATGAAGATACCAATGAGCTGAGGAAAAGAAGCTGGAAGAGACAGGACCTTCCCCCAGAGGCAACAAAAAGTCACCTAGAACTAGTACCTGGAACTCAGACTTCTAGACATCTGAACTTGGAGAAAATAGATATCTGTTCTTTAATGCCACCCACTTTGGTATTTTGGTTATAGGAGTGCTAGAAGACTAAGACAACTATGGAGGGATTTTATGGATAGAGATGATAGTGTCGTTTTTTTAAAGACCACAATTAGTCCTTGGCTTGGGAAGAACTTGATCATATGTGTAGCATGAATGACAGCTGAATTGGAGATGGCTTTCAGCAGCGAATGGAGAATGAGTTGATGGGCCACCTAGTGGATGAGGGAGGCTAGTTAGGAGGCTGCCCCCCTGATCCAAGTGAGGACAACATTAGCTTGGCCTGGGAAGAGCAGGAGATGGAAAGAAGTGGATTTAAGAGATCCTTAGTTCACACAACCTGTAGGATATGATAGGGAAGGAGAGGGAAGAGTCAAGAATAGCAAACACCTGAGTTTTAGGCAAGCCTGATGGATAATGGTCCATTTGCTGAGATAGGAAATCCAGGATGGAGATGGACTCATAGGATGTATGACAGACAACTCCTGTCTTGGACATACTGAGCTTTTGAGGCACCTTTGAAACATTGAAGAGGAGACACCAACTAAACAGTAGCTTTTAAAGATCTGGAACTCAAAGAAAAGATCTAGTCTAGGTACAAATTTGTGAGTTATCTGTGTATATGTATAAAAAGAAGTTTTGATGAAAATGAGAGCAATTAGTATCAGGGAAGTCAGAAAAGAGAAGTCCAAAGGTTAAACACACTGCAAGGTCAAGTGAGAAATGAGAACTGGAAAATAGTGTCTTAGTTATCTACAGCTGCTGTAACAAATATGTGTGTGTGGTTTTAAAGAAGAGACCTTTTTTCTCCCCTCACAGTTCTCAAGGCTAAAAGTCCCTAGCTGGCTCTCAGTCAGGTCAAGTCCTTTCTTGTTGATATTTCTTGGTTTCTTGGTGTTCCTTGACTTTTGGATAGTCTTCACACTACATTTGTTTTCCCTCGTGTGTTTCTAAGGAGCTCTGGTGGCATAGTGTAGGATTGATAACCAAAAGATCAGGAGTTTGAGTCCACCAGCTGCTCCATAGGAGAAAGATGGGCAATATCTTCCCATTAAAGTTTACATTCTCAGAAACCCAATGGAGAATCACTAGGAGTCAGAATCAACTTGATGGCTATGGATTGGGTATATGTCTCTCTGTCTACTCTGTTCCTTTAATAACTCAGACACAATCATGTTTATGATCTCTCTTACATTGATATGACTTTGTTAACATAAATAAAATTCTATTTCCAAACAGGATCACATCCACAGATACAGAAGCTAGGCACTTAACACATCTTTTTCAGGGATAAGAGCCTCTGCTTGGTGCAACAGTTAACATGCTTGCTAACCAAAAACTTGGAAGTTCACGTCCACAGAGAGGCACCTTGGAAGAAAGCTTGGCTTTCTATGTCCAAAGAATTCACCATTGAACATCCTGTAGACACAGGGAGGAAGTGAGAAGAATGGCATTGCAATGTGGGGATTGCAGGGTCACAAAACACAATGTTTTATGAACTGTTGAATGGAAAATCAGTTCACTCTATAAATTTTCACTCAAATTGTGATAAAATTTAGAAAGAAACCCTATGGAGCACAGTTCTAATCCACATGTAGGGTCACCAGGAGTCAGAATTGACCCAGTGGCCACGGGTTCGGTTATTGGGTGGGGGGGAGTGGGAAAATCCACAAACGCACCCACTAGACTTGGTTACGTGGGAGTTGCCCGAACCATGGAGAAATGACACTGTTATAGAGATGGAGAACACGAGCTCGGTCTCAGCTGTCCAACTCAGCACTTGGTACGTCACAGATGCTTGATGGATATCAGGTCCTCTTTTCCTTACCCCCTCTGTTTTCAGACACATCGTATTGACTGGGTCTCCTCCCTCAGCCTGTACTCATCAAAAATAAATGCACTAGTTCATTCTTCCTCTCCTATAAACACGGGCAAATCAAATATGATTTCTGAGCTGGCACCAGCTCCCAGGATGTCAGAAAGAGAGACGTGAATACTACCTTTCGAGTTGCTAGCCCATCCAGTCCCAGGCCAGGGAGGTGCCCGCAATATGTAGCAACCCGCATTTTTGTAATCTGGCTTAACCTGTCAGGCAGAGGGACTCTCCAGGTTGCTGAGGTGTTTTAAAAGACAAGGAGAAAAGAATGTGTTTCTGAGCATCGACAGCCTGCCATTTTGTTTCTTTGGCTTGTGAATCTGCAGGATTATATGCAAAGTTGCAGATGGGGAGCTGGGCTGGTGCCCTTCACTGATACTGAGCCTCAGCACCAATTGCTGAAAACGAGAGTTTTACTAAAATACCAAGACTTCAACTAGCCAGAATCTGGAGGGATGGGAGAATCAGGTGAACCGGTTCTTCTGGTTAATTAAGCATTAGCTTTAAAAAAAAAATCGTAAAAATCTGTCTAGAATGCCTTAACCTCCTTTCCTGATTTAGGAATTAGACTGTAAAGAATACAATCTTAATCCTTTCTACTGGGAGGTGGGGTTTTTTTAGGATATTCTTCTGTGGATTTAGAAGGCGTGGAAAATTAGGTTGAATAGTGGTATGAGGATGTGCCCTGGAAAGATTTTTAAGCCTCGCTATCAGCTTGTTTCTTTCTGATATCCTCTCTTCCTTTTCAAAGTGAAGTACCAGTAAATAGTGCGAGTTACAAATTCGGCATTTGCAGGCTGCTAGCTGAGGGAGGCATTGCTGTAACTGCCATCTCTTCACATTTGTCTCTGGAATCCCCTGGTGGCTACACAGCAAAAAAATATATTGAATGAATGACTGGATTTCTCTAGAAATTCAGGGTGTTTAGTGTTGCAGTGTCCCTGAGAGGCATTTATCTCGTATTTTTCATGTTTTACAGTTTTACTTGATGTTAGCCCTGGAATAGGCCAACTGTTTCCCTGGACAAATCATGGACATTCTAATGTTTTGATTGGTCCTGACCCTGAAGACCTTCCTCCTGCTGGTGCAGGGAAGAGAGAGATTGAGGTTTAAACTGGGGACTCTGGCATTTGGCCTGAGCTACCCTTATCTCTAATATGCTACACTCGAGACCATCTCCCAAGTGCCTGGTGAATGCAAACACAGAAGCCTCCACTTGGCTTTCTCCTGTGCAGGGGGATCCTTGGGTGGAAGGGGCATTTCACACAAGTGTAGTCTTTGTTATACAGATAAGGCTTAGCAGGCCGTGGAGGGCAAAATAGAGTCCTGAATTCTTCATGGAAAATGCAGTTTCAATAATGAAGGATAGCTTTTTCATCAGATGTGATGGGCAAGTTAGACAATCTCCTCTCATGCAATTTGCAGCTTCTGAAAGCCAGCTGGAGGATTGGCTAGTGACAGAGGAGAGTCAGGCTTCAGATTCTTTATCCTCCTTGTCCATTTGCTCCTCCCCTGACTAGAGCATTCCTTGGTCTAAAAAGCCTGGAGCAGCTCCTTTCCCTTCTCTGTGAGCCACAGTCTCTTTGCACTGCAGTCTGTGTGCACTGAACTCCTTCTGGGTATCAAATCTGAGATTAGCAGTTCCAAAATTTGTCTGACTGGTTTGAAATGGATGTCCTCTCTCCAGATTCCTGGGACTTCAAGCAATCTACACGCAACATCTCCCCCACCATCAACCAGGCCAACATAGTGGACTTGCACCCGGCATCTGTGTACAGCATTCGTATGTATTCCTTCAACAAGATTGGCCGCAGTGAGCCAAGCAAGGAGCTCACCATCAGCACTGAGGAAGCTGGTGAGCACCTTACCCTGCCTCCCTGACTCCTTCAGGGGTCAAGTACGTCTGGCGCTCCTGCTAACTGCATCCTTTGTCAAGGGCTTGTAATCAGAAGGAAGGAGAGGGGGGAATTAAAAAGAAGGTAGGAGGAGAGAGCTCCCAGGGAATTTCTTTGGGTTTGTCTTCGTCATTGAAATATGTTCTGTATGCCTCCTTTCTCAGATAGAGAGAGGTCTAGATGCTGGACTTTGAGGAGCTATCCATGGTCCTGTCCTCCCCTGGCTCCAGCCAGATGTACTACTAGACATGAAAAGGATGGAGAATTTTAAGTCAAGGAATTTAAAACAAGATTTCTCCTGCTTTAATTTTGTGTGTTTGTGTACACGGAATATATTCATTCTACTATATATGCACTTCAACAAATAAGTATAAACATGGAACATGTTATAAACAACATCCACTGTTAATTTCCATCTTTCCAGAAGCCTTCCACCTGCCCTTCCCTAATCATAAGTCCACCCCTCCTTCTGAAGTACCTCATTCTTTTGTAAATAATTTGCCCATGTAAGTATTTCACACATGCACACACAATGCACATAGAAAACTAACATGTGAAGGACTTGCACAGTTTTGGGGGGGGGGAAGCAACAACAAACCCTGTATAGTTTGAACCTCATTTGTGAAGTAGCCACTATCTTGGCTTTGATGGTATTCATTGTTTTGCTTTTTCTTTTTCATGTTAATATCACATGTTTCTGCACACCTAAACCACACAGAGGGATAGAAATAGGCAATATTCATCCCATGGTCTTTTGAGTCTTGTTCACTCTGGTCAGTATTGTTTCAGTGAGTTTTGTTGGTGTTGTTGGTGCAGCACTAGAGTTTGTGGATGTTCTGTGGCACACAGTGTCCCACTGTATGACTACCCCACACTATCTGTTCATATGCTGCAGGTGGTCATGAGGTTGATGATCAGTCGAGGCTGTTTCTTACAAGCACAGAGATGTGAACACAGTCATTCCTTTATGCTAGTGCACAGGATGTGTGTTTCTCTGGGGATGTAACCAGTTGTACAGTTGCAGAGCTATGAGATAAGCATGCTTCCACTTGTAACTAAATATGTCCAACTGTTTTCTAAAGCCCTGATCCGTGCATGAGGGCCCTATTGCTCTGTATCTTGACCTAAACTTGTTGTAAATCTTTTTAAAAGTTTTTCCAGTCTGCTGAGTGTGTAGTAATACTTCATAGTCCCCTTTTGCTACATTTTCAGCAGACTCTGAAGGATCAGGACAATTAAGCCATGTGCTCATTCTAGAGGGGCTAGCCACTGTGGCTCTCTCTTCCTCTCAGAGGATGCACGGTTCCTGTCTCCCCAGCAGATCACCGGCTTGGGAGGATGAGAGGAGGACACAGGGCTCTTGCTTCTTCTTCTGAGACTTTACTCACAATGTTCCCTCTTCCCTCCAGCTCCAGACGGACCCCCCATGGATGTTACCTTACAGCCAGTGACCTCACAGAGCATCCAAGTGACCTGGAAGGTAAGAGAAGGTTAAAGTATTGCCCTTGAAAATGGTTCCTGGCCTCCTCCCTCCTCAGTCGAGGAGTGAAGCCCCATCAGGTGCCAATCTGATTTCTTGTGATGGTCACATCCACGTCCCGTAAAGATCAGTGAGGTTTGAAGGGGTGATGGAAAGGGGCCATAGGGAAGATCTGGACACCAGTCCCCACCTCCCTCTTGACCTGGCTCTCTGGAGGGTTTGATATGGCTGAGAAGACAAAGAAGTGTACAGTTAAAAAGAAGTTAAGATGCCTTTTTTCAGCACATTCTCCTGACCTCCCCCCAAATCCCACATGTTGTCATAGATCAAGAATTAGGACTGATCATATGTAGAGATTCTGTGAAGATTCCAGGAAGGGCTGGGACTCAAGTGAGGCCCACCCTAATCAGGGACCAGAGACATAGAATGAAAGTTAGGATAATGTGATATCCCAGCAGACATCTTGGACTTTGCAGGTCTCTGTTTCCTCATCTATGAAATCAGGATGAAAAGAACCACCCTCCCTCCTCTCAGGGGCAAAGAGATGGGATTTATATAGAGATAACAGACCACTACGTGCTCTAACCATTTCTAAGGGGCAGAATGGTTGAGAGAGGTGGGATGCTTAAGGAAAGTCTTAGAACAGGTCCACAGCTGGGCCAGGACTGGATGAACAGAGCCTTGAATAGAACCAGGATGTACCTTCCTGGAGCTCTGGTCACAGAGGCATGTCCCTGCTATGGCCAGAAGGACCACCAGTGCTGACAACTTCCCATCACACTGCATATCCAGCCTCCAAGTGCTTTGTCTCATCTGGCCTCTCACCACTCCTGAGGCAGAAGTGCTGTTATCGTCATCTGCCAGCGAAGGTGCGGCACCAAGGTGAGGTGATTGTGCACAGTGCGGACAGCGGTAGGACTCCCATGCTGGTCTCCCCAGCACAGCCAGGCACAGGGGGAGGTGTGCAGCGCACAGCTTAGCCTGCCCATGCTCTGCTTGGAGCTTTGTCCGTCTGAACAGTGGAGCTTTGGGAATTGCCTCACTTTCACCAGGATCAGATGTTCAAGACCATTGTCTAACTAACTCCTTCTGGGCTCTTCATGTAGATACATTTGAGAATGAGAGAGTTTCGGAAAGCCTGATGATGTTCCCTTAAGGAGAACACACATCCACACACCACACATACATCACACTCACACAGGCACACACATCACACCACCTATGCAGACACCACATAGCCCAGATCACACACACACACATCACACACCATATCACACTCATCCATACACACAACACATGTGTACACACATCACATATCATACCACATACACCACACCACGTACCACGTACACCGCACCACACATGTGTACAACACACCCCATAACACAATACACTCACACACCACCATCCTCATACACCCACACGTCATACCACACCACACTCGCACACATCATACCACATACACCACACAGCCCACACCACACACACATATACCACACTGCGTGCCACACACAAAACATGTACACCACACATATGTACATAAATACACACCCCATAACACAGTACACTCAACACGCAACACCACATACACACACATATCATACCACATACACCACACGGCCCACATCACACTACACATATATACTCACCACATGACCCACACCAAACATGTACAGCACACCACACGCATGTACATACACACCTCATAACACACTACAATTACACACCTACACATCACACAATACCACACTCACACACATGCATCACACCACATACAAATATACCACACCGCCACATTGTACCACACACATGCACACACTGACCACATCACACATAGGCGCATACACATCCCATAGCACACCCCCCACCATGCTCACACCCTTCCACGTTATACCACACGCACATATACCAAACTCACACACACACAGAAGCATCACACAACACCCACATGTGTATCAGCACACCACTATACACACACCACCATGCTCACACATCCCCACATCATACCACACACACACATCTCACACACACAGAGGCATCACACAACATACACATATACATCACACACATGTACATGAGCAACCCACAATATGCACACCACCATGCTCACACCCCCACATTAAACCACACAAACATGTATCACACCACATACACTTACACCATACAGCGCACACCACACACATATATCACACCATGCACATGTGTGCATGCACTCACCACACCATACACGTGCACACACACATGCATACTCACCCAGCCAGGTCCTGCATTCCATGACCAGGAAGATAGAGGAGCAGACATGGACAACAGGTCCTCCCTGTGGGCCAGCCCACCTGTAAGGTACCTAGAGCCATGGTTCCTCTCTACATTGAAGCCTGAGTTCCTCACAAACTGCAGGGTGATACCAGAGCCAGGCCCCAAGTCTGGTTTGTGTTCTAGCTCCAGACCCATTTTCTAGGAATCCTCTGAGAGGGCTGGGAGATGGGGCAGGGAGATGAATAAATATGTAAAAACTGGGACATTTGGCTACAAAGCCCCAACCTGGAGGTCGATAAAAATTTAGAATCATATTTATTTCTCCAAAGTCTCATAATGAAAAATGAAATTGATTAGAAAGTTAGAACTTCAGAATGAACCAGCTAGTCAATAAATTTTGGGCTGACTTCTCAGGGCTTTTTTTTTTTACACCGAGAAACAGATTAATGAAAAATAAAGATTCACTTGAAAGATAAGTCACTTCATTTTAAGACTCTTTCCATGAGATGGATCGCCCCTGCTTTATGACATAAATTTGCAATCAGCCCTATTGATTTCTTAATGCTTCAGAGAAATATTGTTAAGATTGATTTAAATCCTGAGTGTGCCTATTTGGGGGAGCTGGAAGGATAGAGAGGGAGGCAGGAAAGAAGAGAGTGGGAGGGAACCAGGGAAGGGAGGAAGAATTTGTCAAGGTGTGTATAAATTTATGAATATATGTATGTCTATATTAAGACACATATTCCACATATGTATTCTTTGTACATCACTCTGTTACAGACACATATATATTCACATTTACACACATTTTGTCAGATCCCTGAGTGGTGCAAACTGTTTGTGTTCAAATGCTGACCTGTAGTTTGGAGGTTCAAGCTATTTCTGTTCAACTGGTGACCTATAGGTTGGAAGTTCAAACCCACTGAATGGTGCCACTGAAGAGAGACATGGTAATCTTCTTCCATAAAGAACTACAATTGGGGAGACCCTATGTAACTGTTCTACCCTATCATGTGTGGGGCTTCCATGTTGTTGTTACGTCCCCTCAAGTTGAGTATGACTCATAGCAACCCTATGAACAACAGACCCTGTCCTATCCTGTGCCATCGTCATCTCTGATACACTTAAACCCATTGCTGCAGTCACCAAATCAATCCACCTCAATGGGGTGTTTCTCTCTTTTGCTGACCCTCCACCCTTCCAAGCATGATATCCTTTTCCAAGGAATAGCCTCTCCTAGCACCTTGTCCAGTGAGATGAAGCTTTGTCATCCAGAATCAATTCAATAGCAATAGGGTTGATTCGGTTTTATTGATGTCAGGGTGTGCATGAATGCTTACCCAATTCCCGTCAGTAACTGTAGGTGGGATGAGGGTGGTACGGTATCATGCATCCAGGTGAATGTCAGGACAGAGGGAGCTCACGTGTATATCGTAAAGGATGGGTGTGTGCATGTGTAATGTGAAAGCATGAGTTACAGTGGAGATGAAGGTATCAAGTTCTTAAGATGCTGTATCTGTAACAGATGCCTGTGTGTAAGGAGTGTGTGAATGCATGTGTGTGGAGTGAGAAAACTCCAGTGCAGACGCACTTGTGCACTTTACACACTGGCAACCAGGATTGCCCAAGTGCAGAGAGAAATATCAGTCGGGCATTAGCAAAAGTCCAAGTCGATTAAAAACACACACGTTCACACACCTATTTAGTGGATTCAAAACAATTATGTTAAATTAAAAATTTCATTTTATTGACTTAACAGTGAGCTTAAAACGCAGTTCATTTAAAACAGTCATTGAAATAAAAAAAAAACAGCAAGGCTGTTTTACTAACTTAATTGTTTTTTATCTCACTCTTTTTCAGCACAATAAAAAGGTGGGCTTTTAAATTAACTTCGTTGTTGTTAAGACCCTAATTCGAGCTGTTTTATATGCATCAGGGTGGGTCCTCCCGCTCCCTGTGCTGGAGACCAGGCCTAGTTGTTAAAAGAGCCGCTCATGTTTGTGGATCAGGATGCTTCTGACTAGGGAGAGTGGCCAGTGAGTGGATTGGAGTATTTGCTCTGATGTGTATGTGTGTGGTGTGAGAAAGTCATGTGTCTGGGTCATTGTTTTTCCTGCTAGGACTCTTGCTTGTGTGTGTCTGGATGTGTGTCAAGGTCAAACTGGGAGGTGAAAGTGATTTTTTTTTCTAGCCCCCAGACTGATGCCCTTGGTTGATTGGAGTTTGTCCTCTCTGAGTCAGAGGCCTGAAATGCCCCCTTCCCTCACCACATCCCTACCATCTATGCCCCTCCATCTAGTGACTAGATTCTGGCCTCCCTGCCTCGCTGTCCCCCAGCCCCAGGCCACAATGTAGATAGTCTTTAGCTACAGAGCTCCGAGGGCAGCCCGGCCCAGAGGAAAATCAAGGAATAGTGTTCTTTCACTTACACCAACTGTTCACTTCCTGCCCTTTTTTGTCTGTGCTCTCCGTCCTCCTAGACCCTGAGAACATGCTAGATGATATTCCCATTCTTTCACTTCATGAGTAGCTCTTGAGGGGCTACAGAATACACCAGACACTGTTCTACACCCTGAGAACACAATAACAAGGACAAAGCTCACCCTCATGGTGCTTACAATCTAATGGGAGCAAATAAAGCACACAAATAAGGCCTGGGGAGTGTCGGATGATGTTCAGTGCTAAGAAGACAAGAAAGCAAGAAGGGGGAAAGAAGTGCAGGGCGGAGGGCGGGAGTCATCTTACACATGACACTTAAAGGAGAGCTTCAAGGAGATTCATTAACAGAGAGATGTCTCAGGAAGGATGGGACTCAGGTGAGGGGTAAGCCATGTGACTCCCCAGCAAAAGAGTGCCCCCAAAACAGGATTTTATCCCCCATGTGTTCAAGTAAGAGCAAAAAGGCCAGTGTGGCTGAAGCATAGGAAGGAAGGGAGAGAGGGGCACCAGGCCCCAGAGGCAATGGAGGGAGCCCTGGTGTATCGTTATGCCCCTGTCCCCTCTGTCCTCACAGGCACCCAAGAAGGAGCTGCAGAACGGTGTCATCCGGGGCTACCAGATTGGCTACCGAGAGAACAGCCCCGGCAGCAACGGGCAGTACAGCATTGTGGAGATGAAGGCCACGGGCGACAGTGAGGTCTACACCCTGGACAACCTGAAGAAATTCGCCCAGTATGGGGTAGTGGTCCAGGCCTTCAACCGGGCTGGCACAGGGCCCTCCTCCAGTGAGATCAATGCCACCACCCTGGAGGACGGTGAGGACACCAGCAACAGGCTAGAGGCTCTGACTACAGAGTTCAGCCTCTCCTGGGCCCCACCTTGGTCCCCTGGTCCATGCCAGCTCCCTGGTTCAACTCTCCCTCCTCCTGTCCGTTGGCTCCATTCCGCACATGGGTCTCCATCTGACTGCTCTCAATCCATGCACTATGTGTTGGCCTATCTGACCATTTGTCCACCTACCCATCTCTCATTCATGCTTTTCCCTCTGCCTTTTTCATTGCCGTCCACCATCAGCCTCTTCCTTCCTCTTCCCAGTGTCTTAATTCAACTCCCTGACCCCAACTCCATCTTATCCTCGCCCTGGGTACTGCTCCCCTCCTTTATCGCTTCAGGGAGCTCTGTTGTTCTGGTGGCTCTGTTGTAAGCTTCCAACCCAAAGGCAAGCAGTTCAAACCCTCTAGCTGCTCTATCAGAGAAAAATGGGCAGTCTCCTCCCATGAGTTGGTTCCAACTCTATGGTACATAACAACAACAACAACAACAACAACATAGCTTCAAGGTAGGGGGAAATGGAGAAGACAGCTTACCTTTGCATTTCTGAGCTAGAACCTCTCACCATCTTTTTTAAGGATAAAGATGAAACTGCAACATTAAAACTCCCAAGACCTATACTATAGAGGATAACTGTCTTGTTAAGTGAGTCTGAATCGACTCATAGTTGACTCTCCAGCCAGTATTGGGAGGTTGTAAATCACGTGGGAAGGAATTGCCCATTTTCTTTCTGCTGAACTTCCGGTGGAGTCAAACCACCAGAGAGGCACCATCTTTGGTCAGCAGCGGCTCTCCTTAGGGACTATGTCAACAGAGCATCTGCATAAAGAATATAGAGCCCAACTTTTAAAATGTTATTTCAACAACCAGAAAGTACTCAGAACTATGATTAGTAAATTAAAGGCCCTACTTTTTCCAGGAGAAGAGGGCTCACATGAGGCAGAAACGCACTCACACTGGTTCTCCAAGCACTGAGACAAGGCAGCTGGTTCTTGAACCTACACCAGCAGACACAGGGCTGGGCTGATCACAGCTCCCAGCGGAGCACAAGGAAGCAGTTGCATAGCATCTTCTCAAGTGTCTTACTTGATATCCCAACCCACAACTAATACCTGAGGCTAAAACTGGCCACTGAGCTGGAGCGTGCCCATTCCGGCCCCTCCTGGCTGCCTAAGGGGTGCAGTATCCTTGTTCACGGCTCACTGAATACCCATCTGTTCCCCAGTAGAGACTTAATCCTCTCTTCCAAGGCTGATCCTTGAGAGGAAGAATAGATATATCAAGTCAGAAACACCTTTAAGAAGATTGTTGTTGTTATGTACCACGGAATAGGAACCAACTCATAGCTGACCCTCAAGCAGGTTTTCAGAGGCAGTAAATCGCACAAATGAGATCAGCTTATACCAAACACACAGGCATCATTTGATTTGACCTGTAGCGACCCTATAAGACAGAGAAGTACTGCCCCATAGAGTTTCCAAGGCTCCTAAAGAATGAGTGATTTCAAACTGCCAACCATTAAGTTAGTAGCCAACCACTTAACTACCATGCCAACAGGGCTGTGTTAGCCTTCAAATGACTGATGTCCAGGCTTCTTTCTCCTAGAGATTCAGAGTTCATTGTCTTGGGGCAGAGTCTTGGCTCTGGGACAGAGAGGATGTCAGTAGACTCAGAACACTGGCCACCTGGGAAAAGGATGAAAATAAATGTGAAGTAGGGTAAATAAAGCAAAGAGGTGTGAAGGGATCCAAAGGGGAGTCCTGGAATTGGCCTGCAGCCAGTATACCTCCAGCCCTCTCCCCTGGCCCAAGACCCTCACTCAGACCAAAGAACAGAGGAAGATCAACCTGTCTCCTCTGTGTAGTAGTATAAGTCCCAAGAGAATTCCTAACAGTGACTTTCAAACCCAAAGAAACATACAATCTCGTACAGGGGAGTTAACCATAGACAGATGGGCCCCGCCCTCAGAGTTTCTGCTGGGGCCAAGGACTTGTTCCCAGGAGATGCTGACATTGCTGGTCCAGGAAACATCTTGGAGAACAATAGCTCTAACTCAACAACTCAACTCATTGAGTTAGCATCAACTCATAGCTGACACTCCAACAAGTCTTTCCAGAGACTATAATTGCATGAGAGGAGACTGTCCGTCTTTCTTCTGAGGAATTGCTGGTGGATTTGACCTCCCAGAGAGGCACTGTCTTTGGATTAGCAGTGCAGCTCCCTACAGACTTCACCATCAGAGCTCCCAAGCACAGCTCAAACAGATAGCTCTTACCCACAAGGGTGAGCGAAGGCCCATGGAGGCTCTGTGGCCTTCCCAGCATTGCCTATGTCAGAACTAACAGAGCCAAGATCAAGATCTTGTGCTTGTTACCTTTTGCTTAATAGCAAGGCTAAAGGCAGGAAGAAGTGACACGGGTCCAGGATGCTCTGAGAAGGCATGCTCAGGTGGTCCAGATTTTGTAAGTCCACCAGCCAGCTCCTCCTCCACCGAGCTTTATCCACCCCAGATGGGGAGACAGCCAGGCCAGGCCCCTCCTCTAGCATCTACCTAGGCACGCCTTCTTTGCTGTAGGGGCTTTGAGCACTTCTAGCAGGGGGGAGATCTGCACGGGCTATGGAGTCATTTTCCAAACAAAAGAGGAGAGGGGGAAGAAACTTTCCAGCCGCATTTGCTCAGCAGTTTTTCATACTTAATTAAGGCCCTCGTTAGCCTGTCAGATCCTGATCGTTTCCTGGCAATATTAGCACTCCTCCTGGGGTATTCAAGGGCCCCTGCTTTAGCAATAGTGTCTTTTTCATAATTATATTACCTTCATTTTGTTCGAACGGGCGATCTGTATTAGTTTATTACACTGGGTCCCTAATTACATGGTGCTTATATTTTTACACCTAAGTAATATGAAACAATTATCATTCTCAAAGAGGATTGTTAGGATGATGTATTATCATTTAAATGCTCATAAAAATTAGAGTTGCCTCTTGTGGGGCAATGGGATCTAATTACCTTCAACCAGCCTGTGGCTTCTTTCTCCTACTCGGAGCGAAGTAAACGTAGTCTTCCTCTTTCATCCCTTGCTCCTCAGAAGCTAGCAGAACATTCCACCAAATTCCCCCTAGCTGAAGTGTATAATGGGCCCTGGTGTCCCTGCCCTCTGTCATCTTAGGAAGGGCACATGAACCTGGGCTAGCCCATGAGGGTGGAATTTGAGGTAAACATAACGGTCATTCTCAGAGGGAGAAAGCCAAAGGAGCAATTGATCCCCTGCTTTGGTCCTGGAAATTCTGTTCCCAAGCTTCTAGGTGTGTTCATGTTGAGGATCAGGGAGGTATGCATAGTAATCTCCAAAGTGTAAAGGCCTCAGTGGAAGCTCTTTTCCATTCACCACAGTTGATGGAGATCCTCGTTCCTTTCCCCCTTCCTTTCAGCTTGGCAGAAGGACAGAAAGGATCCCAAGAGACAGGCCTCAGCTTAGATCCCCTGGTCACATGACCCAGAGAGGCTGGAAACCTTTAAACTGTGTGATGTTGTTCGCTGTCAGTGAGTAGGCCTGGATTGTGGCAACTCCAGACACAATTGAACAAAGCCCAGTCTAGTCCTGCGCCTCCCAGGGGTCACTGCAGATCACTGCGCTGGTCCAGAGGGCAGTTACTGACTTTCAGAAGCGGATCACCACGCCCTTCTTCCTGGTCCACCTTAGTCTGGAAGCACCTCTGATACCTATTAACAACGTAGCAAAAGAGGCCTCCACTGGCCGATGGGTAGTGGCAGTACATGAGGAGCCTGTACTGGGGATCATACCCTGAGTTCCTGAAAGGCAAGAAATCTTCCTAGAACCACAGGCACTCCAGGTCAGATTAATGGTCTTCTAAGTTCTCTTGTGTTCAAGGTGGGACCCTGGGGCCATGATGGTCCACTCATGACTTCCCAAGGGCTCATGCTCAGAGTTCACAACCTTCTACCCATAGCACAGCAGGACAAGGAACATACAACCTAAGATCTTCAAGTGAAGAGACATGGCTCACTTCCCTGGCCACCCAGCACTTAATCTTATAACTGAGTCAAGATGTCTCCCCATGTCTAACCCCACACTTTCTCAGTCCGCCAAGCTTCTCTGACTGTGCAGTTCTTTATCTCCCTGCCTGACTGGACTCTTTGGTACCCGCTTCGTCCCATGCAGTGCCCAGCCAGCCCCCTGAGAACGTCCGAGCCCTGTCCATCACTTCAGATGTGGCTGTCATTTCCTGGTCAGAACCCCCTCGCAGCACCCTTAACGGTGTCCTCAAAGGCTATCGTGTCATCTTCTGGTCCCTCTACGTTGATGGAGGTGAGTCAGCGTGTGTGAAGGCTGCTTCTCAGGGGTATTCGCACAGGGTGGCCGGAGGTCAGCTTCCAGGCTTAGTCAGAGCTGGGTGTCTCCCCACAGAACGTCGAGTGAAAGTGCAGCCCCCCTCCTCTCCATGTTTAGTGGCCACAAGCGGAGCAAAGGCACTGAGCCAGGGGATAGCAAAACCATGTCATGGGATCCACTTAGGCAAGGCCTTTGGAACAGAGCCAGGGATAAGGGTGGGCGATACCATGCATGGTCACCTCTCCAGTCAAAGTGGGAAGGCAACACCAAGGTAAAGCATCCAAAACAGCAATGTATCCTGGAATCCTTGGAGGTGTGGTGGGGACACATATGCTATTCTTATTTAGTGACAGTCCTTGGTGACTGTGTCAGTCAAGGTCCCGGCAGGAAACACTTGGCCCTCCAACAGGGCAAGAGAAGAGAGTTTAATGAAGAGACTACTTTCAGAGAAATAAGGCAGAAAGGTGGAGCCCTCAGGGACTAGCAAAGCCGAAAGCCATTATTACCTAGTCCTGAAAGAGCCAGAGGAGAAAGCCGATTTAACAGAACCTGGGGAAAGACTCCCCTGGGCCAAATGCAGCCAGAGTCAGGCTCCAAGCTAGCCTGGTACGCAATCTGAAAAACAGTCACTCAGATCCTAGAGCAGAAGAGAGTAGATTGTGCAGTGGACCTAAGGGTAGCAACAGTGGGTGGAGATTACACAATACAACAGCTCTTGGTGTCTTCCTTCCTCCGGGATGCTCTGATCCAAACAGGTTTGCACAGTCCCCCGCAAGCACACCAAGGTCCTACCAGCCTGTGTATAAAAGACCCTGTAGTGACCAGGAAAGCCTACAGTCCATACAAGCCTTGGGCATCTCAAACTGTGAACATGTTCCACTAAGGAGTCATAAATTCTCCACAGACTGCCAAGGGCTAACTTGAGTTTGCCAACCTAAGCCCAAGCTTTCTCTACCAGTGACCTGTACCCTCTGTCCTTTCCCAGAGGGTCAGGGAATTCAGGGCACACTTACCTCTCCAATTTGTGGCCGTGCCCTTCATCTGGCTCCCACAGTGCCATACCATAACCGGAAGTGTCTTTCCTCCCACCCCCTCCACTGCCTTCTACAAAAACCATGGAGGCCTCCAGCCCAGAGGTTTGGGCTGTGAAAGACTCCTGAGTTCTCACCACATTCACATTTGTGCTTGATCAACTAGGAGAGTATTCTTCATTTTCCCACAACTGGTTTCCTCATTTATAAGCCTGTGGGGTTCCCTAGTTCAAAGTTTAAATGAAGAAGGCATGTTTCTCTTCTGATCTCAGAGACCATCAGGACAATTGGCCACACCACACTTAGCCTAAGTGTTTCTGTTGTGGACAGACATGCCTGGTTCTGGACCTCCTGGGGAAGGAAGGCCTGAGTGACAGACCTGGCGTCCCCTTGAGCTGTGCATGGAATCCTCTACCACAGACCCTCTCCCCGAGCTATTCTTTAGAGTCTAGAAAAAGTTCCTTGGCCAAGATTATGGGCCTTCACACAATGGGTCCTTGAATGATGGGCTCTTGCTTGATGGGTTTCCCATGCAAGTTCTGAAGGAAGCCTTATGTGTACTCAACTAGTAGAGAAAGGCAAATAGGACACATGTCCCCTTACAGTAATTGCAAGGACAATCAAAGACAAGGAAGCAGTCTCCTCCTAGAAGGAATTACCCCCATGGGAGGATGTTGCTTGGACAGAGTGGAGTTGGTGCTAGGTCATTTAGGGGCTGAAACCAGGCCAGCATTTGCCCCTCATCCATCTTGAGCCACGTGTCCCAAGTCTACTTCCACATGCCTTGAGGTGAAGGGTCCCTTTATTGTGCTACCACAGAGCCAAGCTCTAAGCCCAGGGTAGAGGGGCAGCAGCAGGAGGATGGTGGGGTGACCTCCTGGGCTGAATTCAGAGGTCACCTGTCTCCGGCAGAGTGGGGCGAAATGCAGAACATCACCACCACCAGGGAGCGCGTGGAGTTGCGTGGCATGGAGAAATTCACCAACTACAGCGTCCAGGTGCTGGCCTACACTCAGGCCGGGGACGGTGTACGCAGCAGCGTGCTCTACATCCAGACCAAGGAGGACGGTGAGTCCTCACCCCTGGGTCCCCTGACCCCACTTCCAAAGGCAGGCTCCCCTCGGGACCTGTGGCTGAGTAGTCTCCCACCCAGGAGGAAGAGCAAGGGCAGTGCATCGTCCCTTTTCCTGCCCCTGTAAGCCAGCTTCCCATGCCCTGAGAATTATGCATAAACACACATGCAGCTGCTGCCTCCTCTCTGCTAGGCAAATGCTCTCTTTCCACCTTCACTCTGAGAACATCCTGTTTTTCGGTGTGTGTGTGTGTGTGTGTGTGTGTGTGTGTGTGTGTGTGTGTTAAGTGAAGGTTCACAAAGAGACTGGTTTTCTTTTTATTATTTTTTGTGTGTGTACCATCAAATCAGATCTGACTGGTACAGGAGGAGTTTGTCCCTCCTTCTCCAGCAGAGCATCTTGTGAATTCAAACCACACACCTCTGGGATTGCAGTGCAGCTTCTTGCCACTAGGCCACCAGAGCTTAAGAGATTGGTTTTCATTCATTCATTCATTCATACCTCCCGCCTCCCCCAATTCCCTTTGTAATGTTTGTCCTAGTCCAGGCTATGAGTTGGCATACACATAATTTGAACATCCTTTTTTTTTTTTTTTAACATCAGCTCCCCTGCAAGGTTCAGTTTTATTTCCTCTGGATGTAGATTTGGTGGGCAGGGCAGGGGCACATCCTGAGATAGGGGCCTGACAGTGACTCCACAGAGGTCCCATCACAGGCTGGGGCCTCAGGTCCATGGGGCTAGAAGGGCTCTGGGCAAGGGGAAGGGGATGTGTCAACATCTGGAGTTATGATGTCAGAGCCTGTCCTCACAGGGGAAGGAAGGACTGCAGGAGAGACGGAGGCCCAGACCTCAAGGCAGAATGAGGAGGAGGGAGACCAGAAGGGCGAACACCACCCCAGGGATGCCCTCTCCTTAGAACACTATGGGCAGGAGGGCGGTGTGTAGATGTGCTTTTAGAGGTCCTTTGTGCAGCCCTGGTGTCCTGCTTCCAGCCCTTCTTCTTCATCTATATCCCAGATGCATCTCTTAGTGGATTCTTAAATGTTATGAACCAGGCACTCTAAGTAAGTAAGAGTGGGTTTGTAAGAGGAGTGACCACCCTACTGGGGACACTGACAGCCATCATGATAGCCTTTGTGGTGAAATGGTTCCCTCCAACTTGGCCTTAGTCACTTCAAGGCAACTGAAGACCGACCTGTTGTCTATGTTCAGCTCATACAGTGTGGCAGAAGTTTCTGGAAGGGTTAAAGGAATTAAAAAGAAGTTCCTCAGGCTGAGAATGAGGTGGAGAAGGTCCCAGTGCAGACCAATGCTTGGTGGCCAAACCGGCTCCCCGCTCAGCTCCCTGTTCCCCACTCTCCCTGAATCCTTCCCTTCCCATCATCCCCCTCCTCAAGTGTTAAGCAATTAAATATTTACCAAGCTGCCTGCCCTACTTTTCTTAGCATTAAATCAAAGCTTCCTGAGACAGCTCTGGGCTGTCACTACTCTTGTGTGGAGACTGAACTGGGTGGCACTCCAAGATGGGGGGCGGGGGGGAGGATCAGAGGCCTCAGGGCATGCATACACAGGCCTCTTCCTAGTTTCTAGAAAGCAACTGCTTGAGCCCCAGATTTTTTGCCTCTACTCTGATGCAGGAGCTGAACCATAAGCACCATGTCCTTTCACTGACGGAGGTGAGGTTCCATGAGGGACTCCAGAGCCCCATCCTTTCCTGCAAGGAGCTTCTAGCTCCTCGCCCTTGAAAGTTAATGGAGCCACATACAAGAAAGAACAACAGGCAGGAGCCAGTGTCCCAAACACACAGTGACCCACATCTTAAACAGGCAACTTCGCAAAGAGGACAGGGGACAAGTAAATACAGCAGAATGCACACAGTGCTGTCATTTATTGCTTGGGTGATCATGGGCAAGTCCCTAAACCTCTTTAAACCTCAATTCCTCTTGATAAAAATGTGGACAGTTGTGCCTGCCTCATCAAGTTGTTGCTAGAAGCAAGGTAGCTGTAAAATTCTTTCTAAAATGTCAGGCAGTAGTA
Organism: Elephantulus edwardii; assembly: GCF_000299155.1. NCBI lineage: Eukaryota > Metazoa > Chordata > Mammalia > Macroscelidea > Macroscelididae > Elephantulus > Elephantulus edwardii. The sequence goes on along the minus strand of NW_006399843.1, from coordinate 10,993,743 downwards.
AATGTCGTTTTATGGTTGCCAAGATGCCAGCAGGGACGTGACTCGTGGTGGGCCCAGATGCTCCCGCGGGACTCTGTGACTCTAAGGGAAAACCCAAGCAGAAAGGAATCTGCAGTTGGGTAAGACTTCATTCAAACAGCAAGCCTCGCATCATGTGTGTGTGGACTCCATTCAAACAGCAGGCCTCGCTTCACATGTGTGTGGTGTGCCTCCCCCATAGTCCTGGGTTGTTGCTAGGAGCCGCAAGTGAAGTACAACCCACTGCAAATGCGTGACCAACAGACCTGAACCATGGCCATCCTCATCACTTCTGACACACTTGAGCCCACTGCTGCAGTCACTGGGTCTATCCACCTGGTTAAGTGTTTTCTTTCCTCGCTTTCACTGACCCTCCACCTTTCCAAGCCTGAAGTCCCTCTCCAAGGAACAGCCTTTCCTATCAACATGCCCTGGGAAGCAGACATTATTTCCATTTTACAGGTAAGAAACTGAGGCCTAAAAATCAAAAGCAACTTGCTAAAATTCATTCAGATAATAAATGACAAACCCAGGCATACTTGTCTCCATTTCCCCTAAACTTCATGTTCTATCACCTGTACCAGTTAGGAAGGTTTTGTTTAGTAACAACAAAGCAAATATTAACATTTTATGCAGTAGGGACATTGAGTGTTACAGATATCAAGAAGTACAAGTTAGAAAAGCTGAACATAGAAATTCCATATGACACAGCTATTCCACTGCTTGGAATATACCCTGGAAAAATGAGAACATGGAGACCTATACAACAATGTTCATAGGAACGTTAATCACCATTGCAAGAACATAGAAACAGCCCAAATGTCCAACCACAATTGAATGGATTGAGAAATTATAGTACATTCATATGATGGAATACTGCACAGCATGCAGAAGCAATGTTTTTGTAAATTGCTACCTAACTTGGGAGGGCTTGGAGAGCATTATGCTGAGTGAACTAAGGCCCATAAGGACAAATACTGTATAAGACTATTATTGTAGAAATAGAAATATAACTAGTAAAACATGTATGAGGATCCAAGGGGGTAAGGAGGGAAGAAGATGGGTGATGATGGGGTGGGGTAGGTGGTGGTAGTTAGTCATAGGATTGCACAGTTTGATGGGAGGAGGGAGGGGTAGGCTAAGGAAATGGGAAAGATCCAGTGTGGAAAACAATGTATAGGAACTTTGTAAGTAAATCAGTTAAAATAAAAATTTTATTGAAAATTAAAAAAGAAGTACTGAATTGGAGCAGTTCCCAGGTTGGGTGACTTGGTAGCTCCCATCTCTCTGCTCCGCCAGCCTCAGTGTGTTGCTGTTTCTCTTGCAATTTCAAGATGGCTGCAGCTCCAGCCACCACATCCAGGAAGGCTAGAGTTCAGAGTGGAAAGAAGACTACTCCTATATGTAGGCCTATCTTGAGAGGGGGAAAATACCTTAAAAAAAAAAAAAGCAAACCTCTCAACAGATTTTCCTCATTTCCCATTCATGCTCCCCACCTCTCCTGAACCCTTCCCTTGCCATCAGCCCCCTTCTCAAGTACTGAGCAATTAAATATTTACCAAGTCTGCCCTACTTTTCTTGGCATTAAATCAAAGCTTTACCCCTCACTGGGGTCACATCCTCTCTTGTATCCCAGTCATTGAAAGAGAAGTGGAACCAACATGACTAACTTAGCCTACGGTTTCAGAAACCCATGAAGCATCACCACAAGTCTAGAATGAACTCAATTGCAATGGGATTGGGGGTTTAAACATTATCAATCTTCTGGGGTAGGTGGTGGGTTTAGTCTTCATGAAATTTGGAGGAGCATATTCAATGGGCTCTTGTGTGTCAGGAAATGTGAGGATGGCACAGGATAGAACAGGGTTCAGATCTTTTGTGCATAGGTTCACTGTGAATCATCCTCGACTCAACGGCACCTAAAACAACAACAATAAATATTCAAGTCAAATTTAGGCTTTGCTTGCAAGAACAGAATAAATGGCTATTGGATAGTCAAACAGCTGTGCTGCTGTAACACTGTTGCCCACCGCCACCAGACTTGCCCACTTGGTAGGTGGCACTTATCCTCAGCTGTCTTGGAAATCAAGACAGGGCCATATTTCAATTCCAGCTCAGCTCTTTAACCTTAGCCTAATCTTCTGTTCCAAAGATACTATGACATCTCAACTGTTTCCCTCAGAATTTTGCATTTTCCCAAAGAAAAAAAATTTAATAGGAGGTTAGAGAAAACAAAAGTAATAAAAAGATAAAATGTGAAACATGCACATCAAGCTTGTTTACTAAATCCAGATTTTTAGCACAAGTTCAATTTCAGGCTGACTTGGCTAGACTCAATTCATAAGTGACAAAAAGTGTCATGCCTGTTCCTGCCACCCTGTGAACACAAAACCAAGCAGCTAGCCTCACACCACAAAGCTGAATGGGTATTAGCAGCTTTTCAGACATTTAGCTAAAAAAGAGGCATGACTAGGCCTTAGGAAGGGTGGCTCTTACAAAAGTAAGGAGGACTGGTCACCGGGAAGAAAGCAAAATAAATACCACTATTTATTAGAATCTGTGGGCATCTAGGCAGAGAGGCATGAGGATGAAGAGTAGAAGAAATGGGGCAAATTTAGAAAAACTTGTCAGAAGATTTCCACTTCCGGTAATGTCAGTGTAGGCAACTAAGACCCACTCTTCTTTTTACTCATAAAAGTTGTAAATACCTGCTTGAATGAACAAGGAGCTGACAAGAGAGAATTACTGGGTCAATATCTAAGAGAGAATGAAGACCCAGTGAGTGAGCTTGGTATTTGTAACACTTTTTCCCTAGGGGCATTAGCTGCATCTGGAGGCATTTGCTGAGAGTTTGAACAGTGCTAGAATGATACCAAGTGAAAGAAAGAGTTGGCCAGGGTGTTTAGGTCTGAATGGTGAAGGTTCTCATTTTTAGTTGACTATGAAGGGACAGAACTCTACGAGTTGTGAACCCAGAGTAGACAACTCATCTCCAAATCATCTCAGTCCCAGAAAATATACTAAAGTGACCCCAAATTTCTAATATTTCCAGGTGCTTGTCAGAAGCAAAAGTGAATTCTCTCTTTAGGAAAATAACATTATCTGAGGTCTCAAATTATTTCTACAATTTAAAAAATCTAATTGATGTTGTTATGTGCCATCGAGTCTCTTGCGACTCACAGTGACCCTAGGTACAAGAACCCTAAACCCTGTGCCAACCTCATTGTCTCTGACATGCCTACTCTCAATACCCCAATCACTGAATCGATCCATCTCATCAAGGGTCTTCCCCTCCTGCGCTGTCCCTCCACCCTCCCAAACATGACGTCCCTCTCCAAGGACTGGTCCCTCCTTGCAACACGCCCAAAGTATGTCAGACAAAACTTCAGAATCCTTGACTCCAAGGAGCAGCCTGGCTTCACCCTCTCCAGAACAAACCTGTTTGTTCTCCTAGCAGTCCATGGTATAGTCAACACTCTTCTCTAGCACCACAGCTCAAAGGCATTATTAATTCTCTTTCTATCATCATCATTTGACTGCGTGGATCATAACAAACTGTGGCTGACT
>NW_006399843.1:10981428-10988371 GCF_000299155.1 Elephantulus edwardii | reverse complement strand
TAATTGGGATGGGTGTGTCAGAGGCAATGCGATTGGCAGAGGATAGAACGGGTTTTAGGGCTATTGTACATAGGGTCACTATGAGTCGCAAACGACTCGACGGCACATAACAACAAGAACATCATCCCTAGTCATTGTCCAGCTCTCTGATGTACAGCACACAATTGCAAAGACTATGGCCTGGATCAGGCACACCTTAGTCTCCAGAAATAATGGGAATAACATGAGCAAAACCAAAAGGAAGAAAGAAACATATTCACAAAGATTTAAAACGGGAGGCTTATCAAATATAGACTTTTAAATATTTATGCTTAAAATGGTCAAGGAAACAAAAACAAGATTGAAATTTCAACAGAGAACTGGAACTTTAAAATATAAATTCTAGGGAAAAAATACAAATACCTAAAATTAAGACTTTAGTAAGTAGATTTAATAAATTAGATACAGCTGAAGAGATATTAGTAAATTGGAAGGTAAGTCACGAGAAAATATCCAAACCAACCATAAAGACAATAAATAGAAAATGTTTAAAATCAAAGATAAGGCATATAAAATAGTGATTCTCAAATTTTAATATGCCTACAAATCATGCGAGGATCATGTTTAAATTCATATTTGTATTTAGTAGGTCTAGGGTAGAACCTGAGATTTTGCATTCCTAACATGCTTCCAGGTGATGCTGCTGTTGATGATGATGAACCACATTCTGAGTTTCAAGGCTATAGAAGATAAATTGAGAAGAAATCCCAAAGATGAAATAAGAAAAGAATGGGATAGGAAGAGAAAATGTCCAAAACTTCTCTAAACCGAAGAAAGACATCGAGTCACAATTCAAGAAGTTCTACAAACTTCAGAGACAAAACAAACCCAACCTAAAACAAATCCCCACATAGGCATATTATAATAAAGCAACTGATAACCGAGCACAAACAGAAAAAAAAAATTTCAAGCAACCAAAGATAAAATAGCACATTGCCTTCAAAGAAGCAGAAATTATATTAGCTAATTATTACGAGAAACACTAGAAGCCAGGGGTGTGGGGAGTACAATAGCAGATTTAAACAGACAAGCAAAACAATGATCGATCTATGGTCTATTATCAGAAAATAATATTCTCCAGGATTAATGTTAAAAAAAATGTCATTGTCACACAGAAACTGAGAGGACACCTGACTGAGAGAAATATTAAAAGGTATTTTTTTAGTTAGAAGAAAAATGATTCCAGGTAGAAGAAGCTCAGTATATAAAAAGGGAAAAAAATATAATTATTAATATATGGGTAAACCCATATATATGTGATTATATTAAAGATAAATTAAGTCTATACTTCCCAAAGTTATCTACAAATACAATGTAATCTCAATTAAAGTCTCAATAGTATACTTTATAGAAACTGAAAACTAATGCTCAGTTTATAGGGAAAGATAAAAGATTCAAAATTCAGAGCAATTTTGAAGAACAAACTAGGAGGTCTCAAATTTCCTGACTTCAAAACATATTTAGCTACAATAATCAAAACAGACTGCTACTGGCTTAGCATATTGACTTACCATATGAAATTGAGTTGAAAACTGAGAAATAAATCCAATCATCAGTGATCAATTTCTGTTCAACAAGGAGCTAGATCCATGCAATGGGAATAGTCTTCAATAAATGGCACTGGCCAAACAGAAAAAATAAAACAAGATCTGTAATTGACACCACAAAAGTGGATCCATAATGGATCAAGAATCTAAATTTTAAACTTAAAACCATAAAGTTCATGATAGAAAATAGAAGAGCAGCATTGGAACCTAATTATTTTTGGTGATAGGTTATTAAGCCAAGGAATGTAGAAGCAACACGAGACAAAATAGGTAATTGGTACCTCATAAAAGTTCCATAAATACTCAAGTTAAACAAAGAACTTTATCAAAAGAGTAAAGAGGCAGTCTACAAACTAGCGGGGGAAACTCTTCAGGAACAATATAGCCAATGGGGTCTCCTCTTTAAAATATGGAATTCTGGTGGTTTAGTGGTAAAGACATGTACTGCAAAGCAACATGGTTCAAATCCACTAGCTGTTCCATGAGAGAAAGATGGAGAAATTTCTTCTCATGTGATTTACTGCCTCTGAAAACCCCCTGGAGGGTCAGCTATGGGTCAGCTCCAACTCGACGGTACACAACAACAACAATCTAAAAGAGAAAACAACAAGAAGACAACTCAATTTTAAAAATAGGTAAAAAGCATGAAGAGGCACTCCACCAAAAAGGATATTCAAATAACCAACAGATGATACTCAATATCATTAGCCATCCTAGAAATGCAAATTAGAACTATCATGAGATAATACCATTCCACTGTTACTAGGATAGCTAAGATAAAAACAAAACCAAAAAATTACAAATGTTAGAGAGAATGTGGAGGAACTGGAACCCTCATCCACTGCCCGTGAAAATGCAAAAAAGGAAAATAAAAACAGTCCAATTGTCCTTCAAAAAACTGTGCATATGTCTATGTCCCTTCCACTGCATGCTATGTTCACTGCAGCACTATTCACAATAGCTAAAAAGACGGGAATAATCCAAGTGCCCATCATCAATGCATACATGCAATAGAATTCTATTCAGCAGTCCCCTTTGGAAAGAGGAGCCAGGAAATGTTCATAGTGCAATGCCCTGGACATTTGCAAAGCCACTAGCTGACCACCAGCCCCTAACCCCAAGAAAGATGCTTACTCTATGAGACTCTGGGATTGTAGTCCCAGCCCCAAGGTGCTCACAAACTATAATAAGGTGGCCAGTGTACTTGACACAAATAGAATGTTACACTCAGCAAGGCTGAGTATATCACTATCACTAAGATCACATGGAAACAAAACCTTGCTGAAGAGTACTAAAAAATGACTAGAACAGTACATTGACAGACACCTGCCAGAAATATAAGCTGGGTTTAGAAGAGGCCATGGCACCAGGGACATCATTGGTGATCTTAGATAGATCATAGCTTAAAGTAGAGAGTACCAAAAGAATGTCTGTTTGTGTTTTATCGACTGTGTAAAGACATTTGTGTGGATCACAACAAATTGTGGCTAACATTTAAAAGAATAGGAATCCTAGAACACCTAATTGTGATCAGTGAAACCTATACTTAGACCAGGAAGCTATTGTCCAAACAGAGAAAGAGAACACTACATGGCTCAAAATGAAGAAAGGAGTGTGTCAGAGATGTATCCTCTCTCCATACCTTCACAATCTATACTCAACAGATCATTGAGAGGCTAGGCTTTATGAAGAAGAATGTAGCATCAGAATTGGAGGGAGACTCATCAACAACCTGCATTATGCAGATGACACAATTTTGCTTGCAAAAACTGAGCCGGACGTGAAGCATTTGCTGCAGAACTGCAGCTTTCAAAATGGACTGTATCTCAACATCAAGAAAACAAAGATCTCCACCAACAGGCCAAGAGGCAGCATTATGATAGATGGAGAAAAGATTCAGGTTTTCTTTATTTCATCTTGCTTGGATCCACAATCAACATTCTTGGCACCAGCAGTCAAAAAAAACCAAAAAGAGACAAGTTGCATTGGGAAAATCTGCTCTCAAGTATCTCTCCAGAGTGTTGAAGAGCAATGATGTCCATTTAGGGACTAAGGTGTACCTGACACAAGCCATAGTCTTCTCAGTTACTTGCTATGCATCTGAGAGTTGGACAATAAATAAGGATGACAGAAGAAGAATCTTTTGAGCTGTCATACTGGAGAAGAGTAGTGACCATACCATGGACTGTCAAGAGAACAAATAGATATATCTTGGACAGGGTGAAACCAAGTTGCTCCTTGTAGGCATGGATTTTGAAACTCTGTCTCACATATTTTCAGCATGTTGCAAGGATGGACCAGTCACTGGATACAGACTTTATGCTTGGAAGGGTAGAGGGTCAGCACAAAAGAGTAAGACCCTGGATGAGATGGACTGACAAAGTGGCTACGGCAATGAGGTCAAGTGAGGTCAGAGATAGGTTGGTAAATTAAGTTAGTTTAATTTAGATAGAGCAAGGTTCAGATCCATTGTTCACAGGGTCACTATGAGTAGTAGTCGACTCAATGGCACATAAAAACAACAACTCAACAAGGACATTGTGGGGGTAGGAAAGGAAAATGGGTCAGAACCAGGATGTAGGATATATTCCTCATGCATTCTGTTTATTTCTTCAGGGTTCTTGTTTGTCACTCGCACTGTCTCCATCTCAGAGACTTTTTTTTACTAGCTCAAATGACCACCTGTGTCCTCCAAACTCTTTGCCTGGCTGGGACCTTCTACTTTTTAAACATATCCCAAAAAACACTTCCTCCACTCTGCCATTTTTCCTCTACAGCTGTGCTCCACCTTCCTCTGAACTGTCTGGTCCTTCTCTCTGCTCAGTTCCAGGCCCTCCTGCCGGCATCAAAGCTGTCCCATCATCAGCCAGCAGTGTGGTCGTGTCTTGGCTCCCCCCTACCAAGCCCAATGGAGTCATCCGCAAGTACACCATCTTCTGCTCCAGCCCCGGGTCTGGCCAGCCGGTAAGTAGAACTCCAGCCCGAGCAATGAAGGGACTAGAGAAAAGGCTGGGGGCATGCAGGTCAGCCAGGTTGGTTCCAGGTTAGATCTCAGCCACTAATATCTATGTCTCTACCTAAATCTAAATGAAAAAAATGGGCACAGGTCAGAACCAAACCCTTACTCAATATCCACCTGGGTCAGTCCTCTGTTCCTGAGGTGGCCAGATTATGATAAGACCCGGAGTTGAGAAAGGTAGGTCATTATCAAGTAGACAGGGAGAAGCAGAGGCTACGACCTCTATTTTCTGGGCTGACTGACCAGGAAAGCTCCTAGCAGGCCTGAGGGCTGTTGGCTTGGGACTGGCTAAGCCGTGGGTGCTGGAAGCAAGTCCTGTCCCAGTGCTACTGCTCTGGGCTAGGAGGTGGTACTGAGGGAGGAGGATACATGGGTGTAACAGCTAGAAAAAGACAAGAATATCCCTTTCTGGGCCAGAGTCTGGGCCTAGAAAAGAAGGACACACAGATTGCAATCAGGGGCAGGCTGGGGCACAATGGGGGCTAGTTCCTGCCCTTCTACTGAGTCCTCAGACCCAAGGTCTTGTAGGGCTCAAGGGATACTGAAGAGAGAGGCATGGGAACAGTGGGAGGCCTACAACTCTAACACCATTCTTTCCTTTGCCTCTTCTTTCATTCATTCTCCTGAGGGCCTACTCCATTCTACTTACTCTGGTTCCTCCTCCAGGAAGCTCTCCCAGATTGATCTGCCCTGGCTCTCAAGGGGCTTTCAGTCTAGGGAGGGAGAAGAGGGAAATGACAGAGGCTGTGAATGCTGTCACAGAAATGGGCAAGTTAAGAGGCAATGGGCTGGCATCTCCTTCTGTCAACATGAGATCAGCCCACGCATCTGCAGATGAGCTTTTAGTAGCCAGAGAATTGCTCTGAAATTTCTCTATAATTATGTTCTCCTCTCCTATTCTCACTGCTTTCCTGTGGTCTTTCTAAATTACCCTCCAAGTGGTAGAGGGCCCAACTTCTTGAGCACAAGGACATAGTTGTACTAAAAGAGGGGATCCTCCAGGAATTACTGTTCCCCTTCTCTTCTCCATCCTCATGGCCACCTCTCACATGCAGAAAGCTGCACACATCCTAAAAAAACTCTATGGATTGTCACAACACACTCCAGCACCCAACACCCAGCGCAGAAAGTAGAACACCCCAGCACCACGCCCCTGCCATGTTCCTTTCAGTCACTACCCTTCCTGACAAGGGGAACCACCATCCTGACTTCATCTTTTCTTGTACTCTATATAAATGGACCCCTATAATGTACATATGACAATGAAAAATGATGGGTATGAGTACAGAGTGAGAGGCTAGTGTGTGTGAGTCCGAAGGTGCCCTTACACCCTCTTGGGAGTGTATGAGCATGCATGGACTCTCAGAACAGACACATGACATGAGTATGACATTAACTCACGGGAAATTACTATCTGGCCAGAGTTGTACTACTTCCTGTTGGAAATTTCTCAAGTATTTAAAAATATTTTCCCTGATTATAAAAAATAATGTTGTTATATGTTATCAAGTCAACTGTGATGCATAGTAACCCTATGAACAAGAAATCTGAACCTTGTCCTATCCTATGCCATCGTCACAATCTCCACCATGCTCAGCTGTTGATACAGTCACTGTGTCAATCCTTCTTGTTGAGAGCCCCTCTCATTCTCTGAGCCTCTATCTTTCCCAGCATGATGTCTTTTTCCAAGGACTGGCCCTTCCTCACAACACACCTATAGTACGTGAGACGGAGTTTCATCATCTTTGTCTCTAAGGGGCACCCTGGCTCTAGACAAACTGTTCTTTTTGAAGCCCATGGGATATTTAGTACTCTTTTCCAACCTCATAGTCCAAAGGCATTGATTCTTCTTCTATCATCCTTATTCACTGACCAACTATCAGCTGCATAGGAAGCAACTGAAAATAATCATGACTTGGATCTGGCACTTCTTAGCCTTTAAAATGACATCTTTGCTCTTTAGAACTATGGAGAGGTCCTTGACAGCAGCTCTCCCAGTGCAGCACATCTTTTGACTTCTTGACTGCTGCTACCATGGATGTTTATTGTGGATCCAAGTAAAACAAAATCCTTGACAACTTCAATCCTTTCTCCACCTATTACAAGGCTGCCTATTGTCCGGTGGTGAAGATTTTTGTTTTCTTGATTTTGAGATGTGACCTCTGATCTTCTGCAGTAAGCACTTTGTATCTTCTTCATTTTCTGGAAGCAAGCTTGTGTGATCTACATAACTAGTGTTGTTGATCAGTCTTCCTCTAACCGTGATGCCATATTCTTCTTCATATAATCCAGTTTCTCAAAAGATTTTAATATGGAGAAAGTATACAAGCTTGCCACA
>NW_006399843.1:10956422-10980353 GCF_000299155.1 Elephantulus edwardii | reverse complement strand
TATATAAAGTTATATATTTTACATGATATATAACAGAAGAAATTAAAAAGTAGGTGTACTCTCACTCCCTAAATATAAACACTTGTGATCTTGTGATGTGTTGGCATATAGCTGTCCAGTTCTCTCTGTCTCTCTCTGTCTCTCTTTGTCTCTCTCTGTCTGTCTGTCTGTCTGTCTGTCTCTCTCCCCCCCACACAAAGCCCTGCTGTTAGGACTTTTTAAAACACAATTAAAATAAAATTTTATATAATGTTATGCAATATCCTTTTTTCATATGATATATGTAGGTGCTTTCCTCTACCATCAAATATCCTTTTAAAGCATGATCATTTAAAAAAAATGTACATATATAATCTTTCCAACAGCCCCCAGTTATCCTATATTTAAAGTTATATTTCAGAGTTTTCCATCATAAAAGATGTTTCAGTGCAATACTTCACAAAAGTATGTGCATATTTTATTATTTCCTTTGAATGTATTTCCAGAGGAGTTCCTGACTAACAAAGAGTATGACTATTCCTAAGATTCTATAGACACATTTACAAATTACCCTGAAGAACTGACTTATGTTTCCCCAGAATTGTGAGTCTACACCATTTTCCTGAATCTATGATAAACCCAAATTTTGGATGTGTTGTTTTGGCTTTCCAATTTTTCCATTTGAATTTTATAGTACCTTGTTTTAAGTTAGGTTGATCTTTTTAAAGAAATAAATTTTACTTTATTAATTTTCATGAACCTTTACAGAGATTTTGGATTTTCACTCATTCATTGTAGCACTTTTTTCTTTACCTCCCTCCCCCCAGTTCACTCCTCTCTTTGAAAAGCAAAAGATAAACTTCTTCGTTGGTATACAATCCCCCTCGACCCCAACCCCCCAGCCTCAATGCACTCTGCTATGCAACCTTAATTCTGGATTCCTGTGATAATCATAATATGCTATCATATATCACTTTTCAACTGTTCTCTCCCTCATCTGTTTCAATTCAGTATACATAATCTATCCAGTTTTTCTCCATCTTAATCCACCCTGATTAAGTCACTTTCTACAACAGTGGCACCATGCAGTATTTGTCCTTTTGTGACTGAGATATTTTACTCAGCCTAATGTCCTCTCCAGGGTCACCCATTTTGAATAATATTGCATGAGTTCCTTGTTTTTCAATGCAGCATAGTATTCCATTGTGTGAATATACCACAACTTCTCTAGGTTGATCATTTTTACATGGTTATTGGCCACATTCTTTCTCCAACCATTTTTCTATTTTATTTTGTTTTCTTATTTATTTACATGTGCCCTTTATATATTAAAGAAAGCAGTCATTTTTCTATGTTCTAAATTTCAAATGCTTCTTGCTAGTTCATCTCTTAACTTTTGATTCTGTCTTGATGTACAATATCTTATCTTTTTATATCATTCAATATCACCTATGATTTTTGCCCTTATTTCTATTATGAAAAATATACCTTTTGGCATATAGTTTCTTCTTCCTTTTTTACCTTTGATCCTCTGGAACTTTGAACATATGGCTATGCTTTTGAAAGAGATTTCAGGAGAACCATGCAGAGTCCAGTGTAGAAGGAAGGCATATAGGAGCTGGGTAAGATTTTAGTACCTTCCAGGAGGAGCCATGTCTTCCCTGACCTGTGTACAAATGTACACCCAGACATTTACTGGAACACAAGCAAAGATACACAACTTTCCTCTCCAGCCATACAGATGTACACACATAGACAAATATAGCCTACCCACGTCTGCAAATACATCCAAATGTTCGGATTACTAAGGCCTCACTTGTTCTTTCCATCCATTTTCTTATTTTAATTTCCTTCTCCAGCCAGGCAGAGTTGTTTGCTTTCCTAGCTTGCAGGGGAGGAAAGTGAGACCCCAGGAACCGCAGGAGAGACTATATGCTGTATAGTTAGTAAGAAGGACAGGCACGTGCTGCCGCCTACTACCTCAGTGCAGATACAACCTGCAAGCCATTCCCCAGAGTGGGGCTGCATGAAGGCTCCCGGGACTCAGAGGGGCCCTGCTCAAGCCCCAGGAGGATCTGGTTCTAATCCAGACCCTGACGAGAGCAGCAGGAAGAGGAATCGCCAATATTCTGTGTGCATTGTAGGATGTCTGAATCCAGGAATCCCTGCTGACAGTCTGAGACCAGAAAGGATGCTTACCCCAGTTATGAGTCACCAGGCCCTCAGCCCTTCCATGAGGCAGGGGGAGTACCCCTCTGCGATTCCCTATCTGGCTGAGGTCTGTCCCACAGTACATGTAGATGTGCATCTGTGCATCTAGGTGTGTGTGTTTCATGTGTGCGTGTGCACGTGAACAGGCAGGATCTCCAACTGCAGAGATAACTAATTATCCGCTCCCTCTGGCCTTGGGGGACCCTCGTCTGTTCTAGGCGTTGCTTCCCCTCTCTGGATTTCTGCCTTGATTTCAAAGAGGCCCCGGTGCTGTCCTTCTTTCCCTTCCCCGCGGCTGGCCAAAAACACAAAATAGAATGAAAGTCCGCCCCATCCCGCCTGTGCCAGGGAAGAGGCTGACAGGAGGTCTGCAAACTAGCGCTTATCAAAAGCTCCTTCTCAAATTCATTTCAATATCTGAGCCTCTGGTTTCCAAGGCAACATAATCTTTTCATCAAAGCAACTGGTAAAACCACTGGGATCCTATATTGTTTTGTTGGCAACTTGTCACAACTGTCATTTGTCTAAAAAAAATTATTGATTTACAAATATCGCCTACAAATATATATATATATGGTGATCTATACCACTAAGGCTAATAAAAGGGCTGCCCAGTGCAGCTTCCAGAGTTCCCCTCTTCCGTGCCTTCCTCCTCGATGTGTCTGCCTCATGCAGAATAAGGGGTGGTAATTAGGCCAGAGCAAGGTGACTCTGAGCAGGAGGGGGCTGGGGGCACCTGGCTGTAACCCCAACAAGGCAAAGGCAGTCATTCTGCATCTCTCCAAAGACTCTTTTCCTCACAGTTTTCCTGAGACCCTCCCTCCATTCTCCCTTCTCCACCACTCATCCCTCAACTAAAACCCCAAGTCCTCACCTTGGAACTGGGATCAGTCAACAGGTAAACTGAGACTGACCTTGCAACACCCCAGAGCAGGCCCTTATCCTCCCAGGGGTGTCCCCCATGCCAAGTCTGTCCACTGGTGGCGATGAGCAAGTCAAACAGGACCCTGCCTCCCACCCACCATGGCCCCCACCACCCCAGACTCTGGGCCCAGGGTGAAAGCTCATGGGTTCTGGTTCTGCTTCTAAGCACTCCTTCACCTCTGCCCCACAGGCTCCCAGTGAGTATGAGACAAGTCCTGAGCAGCTCTTCTACCGGATCGCCCACCTCAACCGTGGGCAGCAGTACATGCTGTGGGTGGCCGCCGTCACCTCCGCAGGCCGGGGCAATAGCAGCGAGAAGGTCACCATCGAGCCTGCAGGCAAGGGTGAGGAGCCTGGAGCTGGGAAGAGGGCAGGGGGCTGGGGGCAGGAGTCTGCTGCCAGAAGCCTGCGGGCTCCCTTCCAGAAGTCTATTTCTCCCCAAAGAGGAGGCCCTCTCCCCCTCTCCTCCATACCCTGTCTGAGACCTGATGCAAGGCACTAGCTGCTCTCCTCCCTCCACATCTGCAAGACTGAGCCTCTGCTGCCCCCTGACTCCAGGAGTGCCTCACAACAGGCTCCAGGCAACCCTGTCCCCAGAGCTGGTGGGCATGGTGTGGCACAGTCCCCCCACTTCAAACTCTGCTCCCAGTTGAAGGAATGGGTGTCACCTCACACCCAGCCCAAGGCAGAGCCTCTGGACCATCACTGAACCCCTCAGGAGGGGGCCCACGAAGGGAAGCCTGCTTCACAGAGCAGCTGAAATTCAGAAACCAGCTGCTCATTGCAAAGCTTGAACATCTGGGACAGGAAATACTCCCCTGGTTAATGACTTGTTCTGTCCACAGACTTCAAGTGCATGCTGGACGCCAGGCTCTGGGCCAGACGCTGACCCAAAGTGACACATATGGGGCTTGCACTTGAGTTGTGTCCCACTGAGCCCCTAACCTGGATCAGTGTGTTCTGGGGGGCATGTGCACCTCCACTTCTCAGACCAGACCTGAGACCTCAGATCACAAGGCAGCAACTCTGAGGCCATTTCTGGGGTAGCCCCTGGTCACCACCTGGGTGGCAGGGAATTAGCCACAACAAGCCTGTGATATGAATGCTGACAGTGGCCTTTTTGGGCCCTGTCTCCCCTTCAGTGCTACTTATTCAACAGTCTCTCCAGTCTTGGGTCCCAGTCAGCTTCCTTAGACACAGGAGACTTTGCCACTGGATCTATAACGTGGTATTCAGAAAAAGGCTTGCAGAGGGTCAGAGGCCTCACCTGCCACCCAGTAGGTTTTATCACCCCATTTTACAGTTGAGCAGCCAGAGGCCAGAGAGGCCGGGCCTGCCAAGATGGCCTGGGTCTTCAGATTCTTTCCACACACTCTCACCTCTTAGCTCCTTCATCCTTCTTCACATGGACTCTGCCAGCTCCTTCTCCTGATGCCTCCTCCTCACAGGAGGGAAGGGGCCTGAGGCTACTCTGGGCTCAGCATGAAGCAGTCTTCTCTCTCCTGCCCTGCCTCAGGTCGGCCTCATCCCTATAAAGACACCATCCCTCATCTTGTTCCAGCTGGAATCATGGAAGTCATCTCAATCCCCTTCCTTCCCTCCAGAGCCACTCAGATGCCAAGTCCGACCACATCCCTCCCCCTGAACATCATAATTTCCTCCTCATCACCGTCCACCATCACCACAGCTGCCATCTTGTTACTATGTCCTCCAGCATCACCTCCACCAAACTGCCCTCTGCAGGCAGCCAGTGAGCTCTCACAATGTGCTTGATCACAGAAACTCACTTAGAACTCGCCAGTGGCTCCTTGTGACCTCATGAGGAAGAGCAGTCTCCTCGTTATAGAACCCTCCTCCACAGTTCTACTCCTGACCCCCTCTCCTGCCCTTCCCCTCACTCACCAAGACCCTTGGTTGCCTCTAAGCACTTCCAGACCCTCACACCTGTCAGGTTGTCTCAGGCATCCATGCCTTTACTCAGTTTCCTCTTGCTGACATACCTCTCATTCTTGGTTTAGTGTTGTCCTTCCAACTTCAAGATTCAAATCAAAGCTTCCAATTCCAGAAACCTTCCCTGGCCATCAATTCCACCACCTGCTCTCCAAGCCGAATTACCACTCCCTCGTTTGCATTCCCACGGTTACATGTACCTACCCTAACCAAGGAAGTTTCCACTCCATGATTATTTTATTAAAGCATCTGTCTCTCTTTTGGACAACTTGAGGACAGAATATATTTTATTCCTCTTTGAATCTCTAGAGCCTCGTGTGCTATCTGGTCCATGGGGAGCTAATTGATGTATGTTGTAGAATAAGTGATTCCCAGTTAAAATTCCTTGGAGGCAACCTCCCACCCTAAGGCCAAGGTGAATCCAGAGAGCCGGAGGAAGGCAGTGTGGACAGTGTGGAGGAGAAGGGCGAGGTGGTCCTCATCTTCTCTTCTCTGCAGCCCCAGCGAAGATCATCTCATTCGGAGGCACTGTGACAACACCCTGGATGAAAGACGTACGGCTGCCCTGTAATTCAGTGGGAGATCCAGCCCCTGCTGTAAAGTGGACCAAGGACAGGTGGGTCGTGGCACCTCATCCAGTGGCCCTGGATCCCCACCTGGGGAGCCATGAAGAAAAATCTGGGGTATCCCTCCCTCACAGCTGCCTCATGGGTACCCAAGATCGGTCAGTGCTCTACAGTGTAAAAGCTACAGCTTTCTTGAGCAGACCTGGCCTCCTGAGATGCCCTTTGTTGGAGAGTCGAGGACTTTCCTTATCTGGGTGATTAAGGAAACCACAGTCACCTGATAACGCCCAGAAAGTATCTAGTAAAAAGAACCCAGGAATCTAACAAGCTCTACTCTCAGTGACCTGGAGACAGGGCCTATGGCGGGGGGATGCCTGTTCTAACATGCTCCCTCCCACAGTGAGGACTCAGCCATCCCCGTGTCCATGGATGGCCACCGCCTCATCCACACCAATGGCACACTCCTGCTACGTGCTGTGAAGGCCGAGGACTCAGGCTATTACACCTGCACGGCCACCAACACTGGTGGCTTTGACACCATCATCGTCAACCTCCTGGTGCAAGGTGAGGCTCCAGAAGGCAAGTGAGGCTCAGTGGAGACAAGGACAGAAAAGCACCAGGGATTTTCATGAGAGGAAAAGGGTCCTTGAATGGAAGAATGAGATAAAACCAAAGGAGAGAGAGAGCTTAGTAGGATCGAGGGTGCCCATGAAAGGGAGGCGGAATGAACAAGAGGGAGGATAAGCCAGTACCTAGTTTTTAGATTCTCATCCTGAAGCCTTCCATGCCCCACAATTTTTAGGCAATCAATACGGGAGGATGTGGGCAGGCTGAGTTGCCCTCTGTTATGAGAGCTGGTCACTTTCTCTTCACAGTTCCCCCAGACCAGCCCCGCCTCACTGTCTCCAAAACCTCAGCTTCTTCCATCACCCTGACCTGGATTCCAGGTGACAACGGGGGCAGCTCTATCAGAGGTGAGAAGGGGTCCAGATGAGGGGGGAAGACAGGGGGTAGAATTCTGGGCCCAAGGGAAGGGGACGGTTTCCCCCACTCCCACCACCTGCCCCCACAGCACCCACAAAATTATTTGGTGGCAGGTTTAAATCACAAATAACTTCTCAAGGGCCATGGAAAGTACGCTGCCTGTAGAGACTGGCCTTTAGAACCCTACTAGCCCCTGGCCACTAGTTTGCAGTATAAACTTGAATGAGTTTGTGCTCACTGCTGGACCTCAGTTTCCAAATCCTTTAAAATGTAGACAAGTCTGTCGTACCTGAGTTTCACAACCATGCATATATACCTCAACCTTTCAGGACCTCAGATTCTGTAGATCTGGGCCCAGACGGACCTAACTAGCTCCCAGATGGTGCCGATGCTGCTGGTCAAAGGAGCCCACTTGTAGAATTTAAGATCTAAGGGTGATGATCCCTTATCAGCCCAACCCCACAATTCAAGGGGTTTTGTTTGGTTATTTTTTTTAATTGAGATTTTAACAAAAATTTAGAGAAAACTTGAATTTCCATTCATTCACTGTTGCACATTTTTCCTCCCCACCCCTCCTCAGTTCACTTTTCACTCTTAAAAAATTATTTTACTGTTGCACAATTTCCTCCCTCTCCCTGCATCTCCAGTCCACTTTGCTATGCACCTCTCATTCTGGGCTGTTGTCATGCAAATAATACCTAATCATATATACCTTTTAAACGGTTCTTTCCTTCATCTGCTTCAATGCAATGTATATTATTTATTGCCTCTTGTCTTAGTTTCCCCTTCAACCCCCATGCCCTTTGATTCAGCAATTCCATTGCTGGAGAAACACCCTTAAAGAAACCTGAACTGCCAACCCAAATAGATATATACACACACCTATGTTAATTGCTGCATTGTTCACAATAGCAAATAGACGGAAACAACGCAAGTGCCCATCAACAAATGAATGGATAGAGAAACTGTGGCATATTCAGACAATGGAATATTATGCAGCACTGAAAAGCAAGGAACTCATAAAATATTGAACAAAATGGGTGACCCTGGAGGACAGTCTGCTGAGTGAAATATCTCAGTTACAAACGGACAAATACTGCATAATTCTGGTTTTCTTTTCTTCTTTCCACCTTGGGTTCTAAAACCCCATGTAAGAGAGAAAGCGTGAACACAGTATAACTCACCTACGCTGTCTGGACCCATTTTCTGTCTAATGTGCATGTGGCCCCAGAATGACCAGAGACCCCACTCTGACCCTTGCCTTGCCTGGACCCTGGCTGCCATGATGCCCATTGAGGCTGCTGCCACCTCTGTCATGCTGCCATCTAACCGAGCCTGACCTCCACCAGGTTTCGTGCTGCAGTACTCAGTGGACAACAGTGAGGAGTGGAAAGACGTGTTCATCAGCTCCAGCGAGCGCTCCTTCAAGCTGGACAGCCTCAAGTGTGGCACGTGGTACAAGGTGAAGCTGGCAGCCAAGAACAGCGTGGGCTCTGGGCGCATCAGCGAGATCATCGAGGCCAAGACTCACGGGCGAGGTGAAGCCCGGGCATAGGGTGGTCACCCCAGGAGGAGAGGGAGGGGATGACGGAGCCCAGAATCAGGTAAGGGAGGTGGCAGGGGCAAGGAAGGAAGGGACCAGGGAACCGGTGAGATGCAGTTAGGAGACCGCTTCCATCCCATTACTGTTGAGTCTCAATGAACCCATAGGAAACCCTGGTGGCCCTTCCCTGCCCGAGATGCATTCTGCTTCCCCAGGTCTGTCCTCTGCTGGGACCTTCTCCCTCTGTTCCATGGGGCATCAGCTACCTGAGCTGGCCTATGATCTCCAGTTCCAGCTGTCCCAGGAATCCTTCCCCTCCCAGGTGAACCCTCTAGTCTCTCTCACCTCCCTCTCCTTCTCGGCCCTCAGAACCCTCCTTCAGCAAAGACCAGCACCTCTTCACCCACATCAACTCCACGCACGCCAGGCTTAACCTGCAGGGCTGGAACAACGGGGGCTGCCCAATCACCGCCATCATGCTGGAGTACCGGCCCAAGGGTACCTGGGCCTGGCAGGGCCTGCGAGCCAATAGCTCCACTGAGGTCTTCCTCACCGAGCTTCGGGAGGCCACGTGGTACGAGCTGCGCATGCGGGCTTGCAACAGCGCCGGCTGCGGCAACGAGACCGCCCAGTTCGCCACCCTGGACTACGATGGGAGTGAGTCCCGAGGGGAGGGGAGCGGCTGCGCCTCCCTGGAGGCTGGGGCGAGACAGTGCCGGGAAAGGAAAGAAAGCTGGCCAAGGGGCAGGCACAGACACAGATGCTGCTGCTGCTGCTGTTGTTGTTGTGAGCAGCCACAGAATCCACCGCCAGCCCATGTAGAATGATCACTGCCCAGTATGAAGCTTCCTCTTTCATACCTTTGGGCATGTAGCTAGGTGAGACTATTCCTTGGAGGGTCAGTGAAGGAGAAGAGGACCCTCAATGAGATGGACTGGCACGGTGACCTCAGCAATGGGCTCTAGTGTGTCAGGGACGATGAGGATGGCACAGGGCAGGGCAGGGTTCGGGTCAGCTGTTCATAGGGTCGCTAGGAGTTTTACTCCACTCGACGTATCTGACAACAACAGTGCTGCATCATCCCCTTGACCCTTGATCAGATTGTTGTGATCCCTAAACACATAAACACAAACAAATAGGAAAAGGGGCAGGAACGCCGTCAGGGAGAGAGACTGACAGATGAACGAGGAGGCGAAGAGGGCAGGAAATTGGTGGGCTGCGGTGAGTGGGCAGCACGGGGCGCCCGGGGACAGCTGACCCCTCCGTCACCCGTTCCAGGCACTATCCCGCCCATCAAGTCCGCGCAGGGCGAGGGGGACGACGTGAAGAAGCTCTTCACCATCGGCTGCCCGGTCATCCTGGCCACTCTCGGGGTGGCGCTGCTCTTCATCGTGCGCAAGAAGAGGAAGGAGAAGCGGCTGAAGCGGCTGCGAGGTGAGGTGCCGACACTGTCACGCTGGCCGCCCTCAAGCAGCTCACGTCTGAACGAGAGCATGCCCCAGTCTCCTGGTAGAAAAAGCTGCTGCCCCCCACTCCAAAACCTCCCTTGGGGTTCATCCATGTCCCCCGCACCTTGTGCCTGTCCCCACCAGGGCTGACTGGGAGGTACACCAGTAAAGCCATGCTGGTGGTTCAACTACTGAAGTATTTCCATGTTGGTTGTGGAATGTATTGTTTCTTGACACTCTGGAGCTCCATTCTCTCACCTGGGATCCTAAAACTTTCCTAGGATCGAGCCACTAAGAGTAGACCGACCAGATGGCCTATAGACACCCTAGTATCTGTTCCATGTCAAGGGTTAAGTATTTTGAACATCACGCCTACCTGAAGCCACGGTCTAGTGTGAATGAATCTAATTTACCTCAATTTCCTCAGAGACTGATACAGTGTCTGGCATCATGCAACTGCTTACTAAGTGTTTATTCACTCATTTGGAAAACATTTCTTGAGTGTCTGCTGCATCCTAAATACTTCCAGACATCAGAAATATAGAGATGAATGAAGAACAGGTAATTTTTCCTCTGCTAAGTTCACAATCTAATGTTAGAGGTCAAAACACAATAGAAGCACAGAAGAGGAAATGATAAGTACTATATAGAATGTTCAGTAGTTAGATTGATAAATGAAGAGATAGTTGAAGGTATGGCTGGGTAAATGGTTGAATGAATGGAAAGAAAGATGGTAGGATGGATGGATGGATGGATGGATGGATGGAGTATAGATGGATGGATGGAAGGGTGAATAATTGAGTAAGTGAATGAAAGAATGATTAGATGAATGTTAGGTTGATAGGTAAGTAGATGAGTAGTTTGGTCAATGAATGGATGGTTGAAAGTATGATTGATTAGGATGATTGGATAAAGAGTCAACTGAATGGATGGAAGGATGGTTAGTTGGATGGATGGATGGATGGATGGACGGATGGATGGATGGATGGATGGATGGATGGATGGATAATTTAATGAATGGAAAATGGGTGCTTAGATGAATGGTTGGATTGATGAGAAGGTAGATAGTTGTACGGATGGACAAGTGGGTCGATAAATGGGTAGGTGGATGGATGGAAGAGTGGGCATTTGAATAGATGTTTGCAGCTGTGAAGTTTCATTCTGACATTCATTCCTCATTATTAGGGATTAGATGGCTTAAGCAGGCACTTTGCTTCTCCTCTCAGACAATGTAGGGAACCCCACATTCATCCTTGGACTTACTAAGAACAGATGTCCTATAGAAGGAAGTCAAGCCATCTGGATAACATGAGTTTATTCACCTGAGACTGTCTATTGACTATCTCTAGTTCATCCTCCACTCATTCCTCTTGACAGATAATTGAGGATAGACCTCCACTGATGCCTGTCCTAGCCCCTGCTATGACATCTTGTTCAATTAGCATCAATCCAGGAAGCAGATGGAGCACATGCTATGCCCCCTTTCCTTTGGGAAAGATCTCCCTAATAGATAAAATCTGAGGGAAGAAAAACAGGTTTGAACTGCATCTAACTGGGAGGAGTGAGACCTCATCATGTGTGGGCTACTCTCCTCTGCTTCCTAAGCAGCCAGCCTTGAATCTGCTTTAAGAAATTCTCCCTCAAGAAGCTGCACTGTAATCCCAGAGGCGCACAGTTCGAATCCACCAGGTGCTCTGCTGGAGAAGGAGGGACAATCTCCTCCTGTACCAGTCAGATCCAATTTGATGGCACACACACACACACACACACACACAATATTTTTTAAAATACATTAAAAAAAACACATTCTTCCACCTTGTTCCCCCACACCTCTTTCCATTCTCATCCTCCTCAGACTCCATTGTCACCCAGCCTCTCTCTTTCTCTCTCTCTACTGTTTTGCAGATGCAAAGAGTTTGGCAGAAATGTTGATAAGGTAGGTATCATAAAGCTACTTCCTCCCTTCTCCCTTTACCTTGTAAGGGACACAGGAGCTTCCCGGAATAGGGGACAGCCATTTAAATACCCACCATTTCACAAAGCCCTCCTAGCCAATCAACTCTGGTGGTTGAGCCAACCACTTCTAACCCTCTTCTCACAGCAAGAACAACCGAAGCTTTGATACCCCAGTGAAGGGGCCACCCCAGGGCCCACGGCTACACATTGATATCCCCAGAGTCCAGTTGTTAATTGAGGACAAGGAAGGCATCAAGCAATTGGGTGAGTAAAAGTGACAAAACCTCCCTACCCAGCCCTGGATGTGTTCCCCTTGGCCATAATCAGGGGCAACCACCAGCCTTCATAGCAGAGCCCAGGTTCCAGCAGCAGCCCAGCAACAATTCAATGACATGAGCACTTGCCATTCTCAAAGGCTAAGCTTCCTCCTCTGTCCAAGGAAGAGAATTCCCCTGGCCTTGTGTTGTTGTTATGAGCCGTCAAGTCTACCACAACTCATAGTGACCCTATGCACAATAGCTCTGAATGCTGCTCTATCCTGGGCCAATCTCACTGTCTCTGACACAACTGCCCTCATTATCCCAGTTACTGTGTTAATCCATCTCATCCTGGGTCTCCCTCTCCTGCACTGTCCCTCCACCCTTCCGAGCATGATGTCCTTCTCCAAAGACTGGTCCCCTCTGGTCATATGCCCAAAGTATATGAGATGGAGCTTCAAAATCATTGCCTCCAAAAAATAGTTTGGCTTGCTTGGTCTCAAAGATAAATTTGAGGAGTAAAGTTGGTCTTTAAAGGGAAGGACTTCTACTGACTGTTCATCTTCCCCCAGGAGATGACAAGGCCACCATCCCCGTGACAGATGCTGAGTTCAGTCAAGCTGTGAACCCCCAGAGTTTCTGCACTGGTGTCTCCCTGCACCACCCGGCCCTCATCCAGAGCACAGGACCCCTCATCGATATGTCGGACATTCGGCCAGGCACCAGTATGCCTTCCCAGGGGTGGAATAGGAGGTCTTGGGCACAGCATGGAGAAGATGTGATAGACAAAGAGGAGGGAAAGAACACTAGAATTAGAATCTACAGACTTGATTGCAGACCTGATTTGGTGGCTCTTAGGCTGTTACTTTGGGCCAATCACTCATCTTTCTCTGGGTCTTTACATTCTTCCTTATGAGACTGGGAAGGGTTGGGTGTTGTTGCTCCCCAAGGCCCTGTCTCCTGCAATGGAATCTGAACGCAGGGGTAGAATTCAGCAAGGGCTATGGGGAATGAATGGGCAGTCAAGAGGTGGCAGGAGAGGAGACCACATCCTTCCCAGACTGAAGGGAAAGGTTGGATAAGGAGCGAGAGCAGGACACCACCCACTGCCCAATTATCCTGCCTTTCTCCTCCGGGGCCAGCTCTGTGGTCAGGAAAGACCACATACTCTGCACTGCCAGGGGTGGGGCTGGGGCTTCAGAGGCTGCATCTGCCTCCTCCCTTCCTCCCTGCTGCCCTCTCTGGTAAGTGTCAGCTATTCAAACCCAAAGACCTTCAGACAGAGACCTCTTGCTTCTCTCTGTGTAGACCCAGTGTCCAGAAAGAATGTGAAGTCAGCCCACAGTACCCGGAACCGATACTCAAGCCAGTGGACCCTGACCAAATGCCAGGCCTCCACACCTGCCCGCACCCTCACCTCTGACTGGCGCACTGTGGGCTCCCAGCATGGTGTCACTGTCACTGAGAGTGACAGCTACAGTGCCAGTCTCTCTCAAGACACAGGTGAGCCCAGGGCCCTACCTGCACCCTGCTCACCTTCCTCCAGTGCCAGCATCCATGTCCACCTTCTGTTCAGTCCATTTCCTACCCACCAGCTCATGGAGTCCAAGCACAAGGCAGTTTCACTTCAATCTCTGTGTGCCTTTGACAAAAGCAATTGGCTTCTGAGAATTGGTTTTCCAGCTTTGCTTAGTCAATGATCCAAGTTTGATTTCCCCAAAAATGTCAGAGCAAACTGGTACACATGAAGTTTGTTAGAGAAAGGGCTGAGTGTTCCAGGGGATGGTTGTGTATTATCAACAATGAAAGGTGTTCTGCCCTTCATTATCCAAAAAGCCCACTTCTACCATTATTGCCACTTCCTCAGAGGGGCACAGGATCCTTGGAACCCGATGCCCTCCATAACCCCAGGCCCTCTGAGACAAGGTTTTCTGGTGGCTGCTGGGTTAGAGATTGGAGGACTACTGTCTCCCTCTGACCGTCACACCCTCCGTCTCCCCAGACAAAGGACGGAATAGCATGGTGTCCACAGAGAGTGCCTCTTCGACCTATGAGGAGCTGGCCCGGGCCTACGAGCACGCCAAGCTAGAAGAGCAGCTGCAACACGCCAAGTTTGAGATCACTGAATGCTTCATCTCAGACAGCTCCTCTGACCAGATGACCACCGGCACCAACGAGAACGCTGACAGCATGACATCCATGAGCACCCCCTCAGAGCCCGGCATCTGCCGCTTCACCGCCTCCCCGCCCAAGCCCCAGGATGCTGACCGGGGCAAGAATGTGGCTGTGCCCATCCCTCACAGGGCCAACAAGAGTGAGTTCTCAGGGCACCTCCCTTGTGCCCACCTCCTTTTGAGCACCAGCTGGATCTCTGCCAGGCCATCCTGGCTCCTTGGTGGTGTGAGGTAACACCAAGAATAAGCACTGGGGAGCAGGGAGATCAGGCCCACCTCCTGGGTCAGGCTTGGGCAAGTCACTCCACCTCTCTGGCCTTCATTTTCTCACTTGTAAAATGCCAATGATAGTGTACATTTTATACTGTCATGATGGACATTAGAGGTGCTCTGTGTGTCCCTAAATACTTATTAAATAATGGCCATTTCCTTATGTGAGGCTGTGCCAACAGGGACAGAGACCTTATTATGGGTATAGGACCACGGCCCTAGTCTCAGTGCTGTCTGAACTTCAGCAAAACCAACAAACCAGACTCACTGCCATTGAGTCAACCGACTCACAGCTGACCTTCCAGCGGGTTTTCAGAGGCTGTAAATCATACAGGAGGAAATTGCCTAGCTTTCTCCCTTGGAGCCATTGGTGGACTCGAACCACCTGCCTTTGAATTGGCAGCACAGCTCTTTACCCAATAGGCCACCAGAGCTCCCTTGTTTGGGAGCTCTCACTTACTCCTTTGAACTTGGCCCAAAGGAGCGACTCTGGCAGCTCAGCTGACAGCAGCCAGACCTCACAGTGGGCAGGATCTGGTCTGACTGGGAGCCATCTGGCTCCAGGGTCCTGGTCAAAGCTTATGCATTTAGGTGCTGGGGAGAGGGGTACTGACTTGGAATGAGATTCTTGAGGTCACTCTAGAACAATCAGAGAAAAGTGACATCTTTCAGGAAGGCTGTGCCTCTGGAAGCAGTAAGGACTACCATCTGAAGTATTTAAACCGAGGCCAGCTGAGATGCACACAGAAGCATCAATAAGGTTATCAGTTTATTAAGGCCCTGCTATGCATGCCAGTCACTGTGTGAAGGCGTGTGACATGGCTCACCTCATTCCCGCCTCACAATAGACCTGGAGGGAAACAAGATTATCCCACTTCACAGATAGGGGCAGGATTGCACCTCCCCTACAGGAGTTGGGGGCTCCATTCCTACCACCCAGCAGGTGGTGAAGGCTTCTGTGCCGCTTTTGTGCCGAACAGCTTTCAGCAGAGCTGCCGGATTAAGACAGACTAGGAAGAAAGGCCTGGTGATCTAATTCCAAAAACCAGCCATTGAAAACCCTCTCTCTGGCTCCCAAGGTTCTAATCTACACCTACTCAGGAGGATAGGGCAGGACCGGGCAACATTTTGTTTTTATTCATTATGGTCATATATCAGGACTGATTGTACAACAGCTAATATCTTTCCACAGATAGTTTTAAACTAGGGCTTAGGGAGTTCCATGCCTGGAAGACTGAGGAGGTCAGGAGTGGCTGAACATGCTGGTCCCCAGAGGCTTCTGCCTCTAACGGTCTTCTCTTCTGGTTCCAGGTGACTACTGCAACCTGCCCCTATATGCCAAGTCAGAGGCCTTTTTCCGGAAGTCGGATGGACGGGAACCCTGCCCTGTTGTCCCACCCCGAGAGGCCTCCATCCGCAACCTGGCTCGAACCTACCACCCCCAGGCTCGCCACCTGACGCTGGACCCTGCCAGCAAGCCCTTGGGCCTTCCGCACCCTGGGGCTCCCGCTGCGGCTTCCACAGCCACCTTACCTCAGAGGACTCTGGCCATGCCAGCTCCCCCAGCCGGCACGGCACCCCCGGCACCTGGACCCGCCCCTGCCGAGCCCCCCGCTGCCCCCAGCGCTGCCCCTCCGGCCCCCAGCACCGAGCCTCCAAGGGCCGGGGGACCACACACCAAAATGGGGGGTTCCAGGGACTCACTCCTTGAGATGAGCACGTCGGGGGTAGGAAGGTCGCAGAAGCAGGGGGCTGGGGCCTACTCCAAATCCTACACCCTGGTGTAGGGGCACCGAGGGGAGAGCATCCTCCGCCTGGAACTATCCGCACCTCTAGCCCTCACACACCAACTTGGCTGTTTTCTTGCATTATTTATATCAAACTGACAGACAACAAACCAACAACGAAGAGACCCCCAAGTCATGAACGCTTGTACATAGAACTCTTTTGTACAAATGAAACTATTTTCTTCTTCTCCATGAAGCCAGGGCACAAAGAATTTGACAGTACAAGTCAAACCCCCCAATCCACAAAATAAGTGTGGAGATATATATACATATATAGAGAGGTAGGAACACATCAACAAGCTATATATCTATATATCTCTCTCACCTTATTTTGAGAAAGGCACAAGGACTCGGCGATTTTCCCCTCCTGCCCCCTCCTAACCCTCCAATCTAGGTGGTTTTGGCAAACACCAAAATCCCAGCTCAGAGACACTGCATGCGATTTTACTGTTCCAAGAAAACCAGGAGTTGCTTCAATTTGCAGATGCTTATGTGTTAATACCTTTTTCTATGAAAAAAGACCCAGCGCCGTGTGCAATAAAGGTTATGTTTCTATGTGGTGGCTTTTTTCCCATCTGGCAAAGATTAGTGGGGAGGGAGGAGAGATCCCTAAACTAGTCTGTCTCATGGAAAGCTTAGGAAAGTGCTTTGGGAACAGCACTGGAAGCTTTTTTAAAATTGCTTTGAATTAGTCAGGCTACATCCACCGAGCAACTGTCCCTTTCTCAGGTTGGGGCCAGATCAGAAGTAGAACCAGCTCTGTGGCTTTGTAGTTCATTGCCACCAAGTCAAAAGTGACTCATAACTGATCCTCCAGCAGGCTTTCAGAGGCTGTGAAATACACAGGAAGAGAAGCCCCAACTTTCTTCTCCTGGAACCGCCCACCTTTGGGTTGGAAGTGCAACTCCCTATCCTCTAAGCCACCAGAGCACTAACAGTCAGAGTCACAGCTTCCTGCTTTATAAACCTAAGACAATTTGTTGAGGAGGAGATAAGGTCACCTCTAGGGAGTACAGGGGAGCCTGTCCTCTGGGTAGTGACAGGGTAGCCAGAAGAAGAAGCTGCATGAAACCACTAGGGAACAGTCTAGCTAAATATGGAAAAGGGAAAAGAAGGTTTCTGTCAAGTTGTTTCAGCTCCTGACAAACCTTTCAATGTCAGAGCAGACTGTGTGCACAGGGTTTTCAGTGGCTGATTTAACAGAAGTAGACCTCCACACCTTTCCTGTGAGGGGTCTCCGGGTAAGTTTGAACTCTTCTTCGGTTAATAGTGGAGTAAACTTTTGGACTGTTTGTTTGAGCCCCTCAGGGACTCTTAAATTATATGAAGTGCTTATAAAGGATGGGAGTCTCCCTTGGGGATTAGCACAGAGCCTGAAGTCCTGAGTTATTAAAGCAAGGTGAGGGCAGAGAGGTGAAAAGGGCTCACAGAGGTGAGGGAATGGAGCTCAACTAAAGAGAACTAGGTGAGCAGACCCAGGTCTCTCACCTGGTTTCTGAGGAGTTGGCAATAGTATCTCCAGATAGGAAGAAATGTTTAAAAATACATAAGATGTTGGCAAAACTGGAAAAAAACCCACCCCAAGCAATCTGTCTTGAGCAAAGTGAGGAAGGGCATTCCTTAGAGACCAGGATGGTGAGACTTCATCTTGTATATTTCGGGCATGCTGGGAAAGGTGGAGGGTCGTTGAAGGAGGGGAAGACCCTCATGAGATGGTGACTGTAACTATGTGTTTGAGTATAGTGGAGACTGTGAGGGCAGCACAAGATAGGGCAAGATTCAGACATGTTATTCATTGGGTCGCTGTGAGTTGGAGTCGACAGCATCTAACAATAGGAAGACATGTGCCTAGATGGAGGTGTTAGAACGGTGCTTTAAGTGTGCAAGGAGCTAGATCTGATGGGAGGGCCAAGGAGGTATGCAGGTTAGACCTCCAAAACCATGAAGCGCTTCGATACGACAGTGAGCCCCCACCTGCAATGCATGGCCCTGGAGAGCAGCACCTTGGAAGGAGCAGCTTCTTCCATAAACATTCCCTGAGCACCTGACGTGTCCAGGCACACTGTGGTGCCTCCTCACAGGAACAGCTCCATATACAAGGTAAGAGAGGAGAGGAGAGGAGCGAGTAGGACTAAATTGTGGACACTCTTAAGCCCTTGGGGAAAACCCCCACCTCCATGTCGCACCCCTGGGAACCGACTAATGGCATCCATGAGAATGAAGGCCCAGCGATCCACACACCACAACAGTCCTGTTCACTCCATCCTTAGGAGGATGTGTGCGCCACCTGCAGGTCATCGTCCAAACGACAAGCCCAGTGACAAAACCTGGAAAATTCTTCTCGAACTTGACTGACAGCGCCATCCCCACCCCCCAGCACGATGATACAAACATAAATCAGACCTCACCCCTGCTAAAGCCCAACAGCTGGACAAGCCTCCCAAGAGGCCAGAGTAGGCAAAAGAAGAGTCTGCCTCAGGGACGTCAATGCTGTGTGCAAAAGTCGCTGCCTGGTTTAAAGATAATGCACTCAGCTAGCTGAATGAGTGAAGAGGTTCAATTACATTCAGAGGCACCTGGGAAGAGAGACTTGAGGTTTACTTCTGCAAAGCCAGCCTGCTGGGGCACAGTTCTCACCAGGAGTCTGAGTTGGCCTCGGATTTAACCTGCACTGACTTATGTCCTTGTACTGGCTGTGAGACCCTCGCTGCAGCCTTTGGAAGTCGGTAACTTGTATCCCATTTGACAGATGAGAAAGCTGGGTCTCTAGGAAATTGTCTCCCAGAAGGTGGGAGTCCACCAGGAGCAGGTGACCAAAGTGGAGTTAGCAAGGCGACGCCAATGTGGAATCATTAGTGAAAATCTCAAGGTGGTGGTCTAGGAAGTGCTGGGCTGGCTGCAACAGGATGCTTTAATGAGAAGCAGAGGGCAGGGGATTCAGTCCGGCAAGGGTATTATTATGGAAGGCCTGGGACCTGCAGTGGACAGCAGAGAGGCAATCAACAACACACAACTCATTACAACTGACTCAGAATCCACTCATCGTTGACTCTCCTGTGAGGTGGGAGTTTTTTGGTTTTTGGTTTTTTGGTTTTCTCAGAGGCAGCAAACCACATGGGAAGAGATTGCCCATCTTTCTCCCTCGGAAGAGCTCTACTAGATTTGAATCACCTGCCCTCAAGTTAGCGGCACAACTCACTGAATACTAGGCCCCCAGAGATCCCTTGAGAAGGCAAGAGAAAAGTTAAATAGGAGCCGGTTTAACTTGTGTTAAATTGAGGAAGGCTGCTTACTGTACAACATAATATCTGAAAAAGTCAAACAGGTTTATGCAAAATACACAGTTTAAGTCGCTAATAGCTCTGTTCTTCAACTACCCTACAAGCTTGTCTGGTTGGACTGTAACCAGAAGTTAAGTCACAGATCTAACAGATTCTTGCTCCTTCTCACTCCTCAGACAGTTTGCGTATCTGCAGAAGTTGTTCTAAAAGTTGTCTTGGTCTTCTCCAGACTGCCACACTGTCCTCTGTGGCTGTGGTGTTCAGAGTGTGATCCCCAGACCAACTGCATTTCCATCAGGAGCTTGTGAGGATGCAAATTCTTTGACCTCTCCAAGGCATCTTAACCACAGTCTGCATTCTGGCAAGTTCTCCAGGGGTTCGTGTGTGCATTAAAGTTTCAGAATTCTTCCTCCAGAAGGACTTCCGGAGGGTCCACCCCTGCTCTCCAAGGCTGTTCAATGAGTTGTTCCCAAACTTGCCTGCAAAACCAGGCTCACCTCGTTAATACACCTTGGGGTTTTTATTTTATTTGTTTTTTTAATAATGATTTTTTCTTTTAATTATTTTTTTACTTTTTAAAATTGTATTAATTTTAATGAAAGTTTATAGAGACTTAGGGTTTCCAGTCATTCATTGTAATACAACTTGTTTGTTTAAAAGATTTTTGTTTCTCTTTGTTGTGTACCATGTTGGAACTGACCCATAGCTGACCCTTCTGTGGATTTTTCAGAAGCAATTAATTGCACAGGAGGAGAATGCTGGTGGATTCGAACTGGTTGCCTTTGGGATTGTAATGCAGCTCCTTTCCATTAGGCCACCAGAGCTCCAATATACCTTGTTTTTAATAAAAGAACCCAGATCTCTCCAAACCCAACTGAACTAGAACCTGTGTGCAGGGGAGAAACCCAGGCATCTGTATTTTTAACAAGTGAGGTGATTTCAAGCACTTGGTTATTCACCAAATGCCCCCTTCGCATGCCCCAGGCCCTCCACTGTGCAGAAAATCTTTGTGGGCTTGTTGTTTGAGGTATGTGAAAACCGACAGAAGACTAAAGAGGGAAGCCCAGAAGGGATGTCAGCTCTGCCCTGAAAGTGCCTCATGCTGCCACTCCACAGGCAGAGCTGATGCTGGGAAGCAGCAGCCTGGACAGTGGTCACACTTGCTAGACTTCCTTACTTCAAGCTGGCGCCAGGTGACAGTTCTGACCAATGGGGCATTGCAAAAGGGCTACAGGCTAATTCTGAGCCCGGTTTATCACACCTCCTTAGCCACACTCTGTCCACTTTCTCTCCCTTTTTTTTTTCCAGTAAGGAGTACTGCTTAAGGTGAGCTTGGGGGTGGGGGGTTGTCTGTGTGTTGCAGTCGAGCCCACTATTACTCATAGTGACCTGTGACAGTGAACTTGGAAGCTGCTCACTGTAAACAACAGAGCTCTCTGGCTTATCACACGCCCTCGGCCACATTCCATTCCCTCTCATGCTCTGTCTCACTGGTCACAGGGAGCGCAAGGTGTGTGTGTGTGTGTGTGTGTGTGTGTGTGTGTGTGTGTGTGTGTGTGTGGTGGTTTAGGATCCATTAGGACTCATCGTGACCTATGACAGTGAGTTTGGAAGCTACTTAATGAAGCTGACGGAACAATCAAGGTTCCCATACTTCTATCCTCTCCAATGCCAACTAGATTTTGTAGAAACAACAAATAAACTTTTCCTGTATTAAGCCACTGTGGTTTTGGAGTTTATTTTTATGTCATCATCTTAACTTATGCAGGAGATGGAGGGGGAACTTGGCTCCCATGGAAATCCTCTGCCCATAATCCAAGTCATAGTTCTCCCCTCCCTACACATCTAGGGTTCCAAAAGTAAAAGGACTGGGGGTGAGGGAGGACACATCCGCTGAGCTCAGACTCAGGTGTGTCTGTGAGAGGACAGGAAGACCAGGCTCTCCTGCCTCTCAGAGCCCACAGCTCTTCTGAGAAGCAGCAGAAATGTGAGCAGTCAGAAAGGGGAGCCGCTCTGGGGGTGTGCTACCCTGGAAGCATCTAGGTTTGGTTAGTGCTTCGACATCAGAGGATCTCACAACTCCAAGAAGGCCTCAAAGGTCACCTAGTCCAGGCTTCCTCCAAATCTAGGGTCGTGACTACCTGCTGCTGAAAAAGTCATCAATTGCCAAGCCAACCCCTTTCACATAGCTGTGCTCACTGTCTGGTGTGTGTGAAAACTGACAGAGGCCTCGGGAGCTCAGCCTGGAACGTCTCCCTCCTGCTCATCTTGCTCTGTCACCTCTGGTTTCCACACAGAAGGCCTGGTACCTGCACTCTGTGGGCCCACAAAGAATATGTCAGTTTCTGTCCTCCCAACAGAGCAGGTAGCTTTCCAACCTCGGCACTGGGGCATTGGTCTTAACTGATAAGTAAAGTGAGGGCAGGCAACTATTTCATTCCTGTCACATCAAGGACTGTCTAACTTCAAAGGAAGAGGAGAAATGTTAACGAGAAGTCGTGGGAGAAACGGGCAGGAAGTGGAGGAAGATCAGTGAGCCTGGGGCCTCGTGAAATATTAGCAAAGTGCCCAGAAGTAAAAGAAGTTAACAGAGCAGCAACTGCTATCACGGAAGCTACCAAAGGGAGCTCTGGGGGCCTAGTGGTAAGAAGCTGTGCTGTAATCCAGAAGGCACACAGTTCGAATTCACCAGCTGCCTCTCCTCCTGTGCGACTGACTGCCTTTGAAAACCTGCCATGGGGTCAGCTATGAGTTGGTTCCAACTCGACAATACTTAACAACAACAATCATGTGTTAAGAGTCTCTGTATGTTCAGCACTGTGCCAACCACTTGGCATGGATACATGCCTATCTTATAGAGCTACCTCGTGAGAAAGTATAATACTTCTCAACACAAAACCCCTTGTGGTGACATCTCGGAGCCTGGTCAAAGGACCTCATCGCAAACTGAAGACATGCTTGGGTTTTTATAATCCTTTGATGTTGTTGTTGTGATGAGTCATAGGTCCAACTACAACTCATAGTGATCCTCTGAACAATAGCTCTGAACCTTGCTCTATCCTGAGGCACTCACCATCTCTTACACACCTGCCCCGATTGCCACAAACACTGCACAAATTCGTCTCATCCAGTGTCTTCCTCTCCTGTGCTGACCCTTTACCCTACCGAGCATAATGTCCTTCCCCAAGGACTTGTCCCTCCTAGAAACGTGCCCAGACGGCTACCAGCCCGGCCCGGTGGGCCTGTGGACATGGACTCCACGCTGCGCATCTTCAGCAGCTGGAACACCCGAGCCTTCCTGTCTGGAGTCCGGCTCCCACCTCGTGCCGGCCTGAGGCCTGGAGACAGCAGCCCTGGGGTTGCTGAGCTGCCTTGGCAGCATGAAGGCTCTGGGGCGGCATCAGCCTGAGCTCCCTGGTCTTCTCTGCTGTCAACATCCTGAGCTCCTTGGTCTACATCCTGATGTGCGGCTGGGCCTGTCTGCCCTTCTGCCTGGCCTCCTGTCCGGAACCCCACCTCCCCACCAGCTCCAGGCCCACCGTGCGGGGACTTTAGTGGCTATAGTAGTGTGCCAGATGGGAAGTCACCCGTCCAAGAACCGTGCTGTAGCTGCGCCGTGGCATCCAGTTCTGGCCAGATGCTGGGTTCTGGCCCGGATGCCGAGATCGATGGAGCCGAGTACGTGCTGCATGTGCACCAGGCGCCCACGGTGGGCTTTGTTAGGGACGTGGACCAGCGCAGCAGGCTGCCTGTCATCTCACACACAGATGCGCTGCCGCCGCTGCTGCTGCACAATAGCTCACTCTACTTCCAGCCAGCCCGAGACACGCTGTACGTGCCGCAGTGCAGGGCCTGCACATGCGCTGGGCGCTTGGAGGCTACACCTACCACGCGCTACTACAGCTCACTGAGATGGACCCAGGCCTGCAGGTGTACACCTTCATGGAGAGGATCAGCGCGAACTGCGACCAGGTCTTCCAGGACGAGATGGGCAAGAATCGGAGACAGCATCCTTCCTCAGCACCGGCTGGTTCACCATGATCTTCGCCCTGGAGCTGTGTGAGGAGATTGTGGTCTATGGGATGGTGAGTGGCAGCGGCTGCAGAGAGGCGCGTCACCCCTTCAGTGCCTTACCACGACTTGGAGAAGGGCCGGCTGGATGAGTGTCAGATAGACCCGGCGCACAAGCAGGCGACCCGCAGCACACCGCTTCATCACCAAGGCAGACTTCTAGCACTGGGCCAAGAGGCTCGTAGTATTCGCCCAAGAGTCCTGGTGGACCCAGTAGCCAACTGCAGTGCCTTGGTCAGGCCTCCCTCCCTCCAAGACTACCACACTCCACCAGAAACATTTAATTTATGGGTCCTACCTTCTGCCATATGCTGGATAGAGGGTCCCCTCCTCCTCCATTCTGGGGACACTTGTAGTCATCGTCAGCTTCACGACTTGAGGAGGAATCACAGGGGGTAGGTTGTGGTGACCTGCATATCCCCCCCTTTTCACACAAGGGTCATCTGAAGCCCCATGGTTCCTGCCCAGGCTGGTGGACATCTGAGATTATGGCTGTAATTTGTGGGGTTTTTTTAATCGGGTTTAAAAAA
>NW_006399843.1:10953996-10956319 GCF_000299155.1 Elephantulus edwardii | reverse complement strand
ATTTATTTATTAATTATATCTGGTTTCACCCTCTCCAGGACAGATCTGCTTGTTCTCTTGGCAGTTCATGGTATGTTCAATATTCTTCTCCAGCACCACAGCTGAACAGCAATGATTCTTTTGCAACCTTTAGTCAGTGTCCAGCTCTCAGATGCATAGCAAGCAAGCAAGTAATTGAGATGATCATGGCCTGGAACAGATGCACCATAGTCTCTAGACCGACATCTTTGCTTGTCAGCACTCTGGAGAGGTCACTGGTCACTGACAGCAGACTTCCCCAATGCAACTTGCCATTTGATTTTCTGACTGATGGTTCTATGAGTGTTGAATGTGAATCTGAGCAAGATAAAATTGTCAACAACTTCAAACTTTTCTCCATCGATCATGCTGCTGCCAATTGGCTGATGTTGAGATGCAGTCCATATTGAAGACTACAGTCCTTGACCATCTGCAGCAAATGCTTCAAGTCCTCTGTTTCAGCAAGCAAGGTTGTGTGATCTGCATAATACAGGTTATTGATGAGTCTTCCTCCAATCCTGATGCAAAATTTCTCCTCGTAGAACCCAGCCTCCGGAATGATCTGTTCTTATGACCTTTGAGGGGACCCAAATAAGCAGTTAGACCCATTTACTACCTCCTCCCTTGGTGTCGCCTGTAGAGTTACACTCTTAACTCAAAGGAACTCTGCTACTCAAACTTAACTCTGGTAGTTCAAATCTACCTGTGGCTTCAAGGATGAATGATAGGCATTCTCCTCCTCTGTGATTCACTGCCTCTGATTTACTGATATGCTGGAGGATCAGTGAATTAGTTCCAACTCTGGCAATGACCCTTTTGACACAGTCCACGTCCTCACATCCTGCAGCTCTGTCAGGGCCTCAGCCTCCAGCATCTCCAACATTCTCTTCACATCCTAGCCACTTTCTCAGCTCTACCCTCATTTCCTCTGAGGAAAAAAAGGTTCCCTTGCCCTCTCCTTTCTCCTGATTTTGTACTGCAAACAGTGATGGCTGCTCTTTGGGAAAGCAGAGCAGGTGGAAGAAGCAGGAGGTAAGACAGGAGTCCTCTCTAAGTGATTGATTGGTGGTGAGGGGCTGATGATAGAACACAAATGTGCCGATAACTTTTTTCCCTAAAGAAGTGCTTTCCCTATAGGTTTACAAAAAGGTGAAGAGGTTGGGCGAGGTCAGCAGCCTAATGAGTGGCACTGGAGCCTGGGTTTGAACTCCAAAGCCAGTGCTCATCAAGCCTCCTGGGACTCTACAGAGACCCAGGGAATGTGGCAGACAAGAACCGTGATGAGAAAAGCAGAGCATGAACTCAAGTCCCACTGTTTATCTGTTGCAAAGCCCTGGGAATGTAATTTTGCCTCCATTGGCCTTATTTTTCTCTTCTGTGAAATGGGGAAATAATCCCAACACTGCTGGGTTGATGAGATTCAAAGGCCAAAAGGTGGGTTAAAGGGTTTTTAACTGTGAAGTTTTCGGAACTTAAGAGCAAAGCAAGATAAAGGCCATTAGACCAGAGAGTGAGCTCTCAGAGAAGCCAGAATTCTGAGTGGTTGTCTGTGTTCTAGGAAGCAGGGGGGATGTGAAGCTCTCCAGCACACGCTACAGCCATCCTCATGGAAGGGAAATCCTGATCCATCCCCAAATCCATCACCACCAATGACAACCTGCAACTGACACCTGGTCCTGTCTCTAAACTGAGGTCACCCAAGCAGAGGGGCCCACCTCCCCACCCCTTCAATGCCTGCCTTCTCCCCAGGGGACCTCACTTGCTCCTCACTGAAGCCCTCCTGCTGCCACGGATGCCCTTCCTTTTCTCTTTAGTTCAACGCTCCTCTGGGCAGGATTTGGTCCCATATAGCGAGGCCCATGTCAGAGAACATGGGGGTCTCTGCAGCCATAGTGGCCTCCTTGACATGTCAAAACTAAGAGCAAAAGTTCCCAGAGGCCATCCATGATGTAACTATTGGGCTTTACTCACCTGGAACAAAAAGGATAAAGGAAACCAAAGACTCGAAGGAGAACTTGTCTACAAGATTAAGAGCCCATGTAAACAAGGCCTTTTCTAGCCTGAGGCCAGAATACCCACGGTCCTGGCCAGGGACACAGAAGGTCCCAGAGAGAAAGGGAGAAAAATGTAAAACAAAACTCAAGTTCCTAAAAATGGCCAGACTCACCACACCAATAGACACTAGAGAACCCATGAGATTTGTTGTTGTTGTTGTTATGTGCCGTGGAGTCGTTTGCGACTCATAGCGACCCTATGCACAACAGCCCTAAACCCTGCTCTATCCTGCACCAACCGCACTGCCTCT
>NW_006399843.1:10951395-10952358 GCF_000299155.1 Elephantulus edwardii | reverse complement strand
CTCCTTGCACATTTCATTGTAGTATTTTGCTTTGTCATTCTGAGCTGCCTTTTGGAATCTTCTGTTCAGCTCTTTAGTATCTTGAATTCTTCCTTGTGGGATGTGCGGCGTTGGTGGTGTAGTGGTGAGCATAGCTGCCTTCCAAGAAGTTGACCCGGGTTCGATTCCCGGCCAACGCAGCCGGCCGACCGACCCATGAGATTAGCACCTTAAAATAATCTTTGGCCTTAGAACTGAAGTCATTCTCAGTGGTCACCAATCAGCCAAATAAGGTGTTATATGCCATTGATTCAGAATTGACTCCTAATTGATGCTCCAGTGGGTTTTCAGAGGCCATAAATCACACAGGAGATTATCCATCTTTCTCCCACAGAGCAGCTGGTGGACTTGAACCACCTGCCTTTGGTTGGCAGAGCAACTCCTTGATGTCACATAGGCCTTGAATCACAAGCATTTGCTCAGAGCTCTCAGCCAGGTAGACTCCATCAACTCCTTCTCACTCACTATACCATCAGAGATGCTTTCATCAAAATGATAGGTTGGATTATAAAATACACACTATCAACTCTGAATACCATCCTCCCTCAAATAACCAACTATATTATAAAATCATCAACAATTACCTCAAGCAAAGATAAGAATCTAAGTCAGAGAAGGGAGGCTAGATTAATGGAAACAGAGCAAACAGAATAAAAATGAAAATGTCAATACACTGAAAAATACAATCCATGTTGTGGATTAATCTGTTAAATGGGAATCTTGTTGTTGTTGTTGTTGTTGTTATGTGCCATCGAGTCACTTGTGACTCATAGCGACCCTATGTACAAGATCCCTAAACACCGTTCTATCCTGTGCCAACCACGCCATCTCAAACACACTCACTCCCACCACTCCACTCACAGAATCGATCCATTTCATCTAGGGTCTTCCTCTCCTGCACTGTCCCTCTACTCTCCCAAACAT
>NW_006399843.1:10866234-10950840 GCF_000299155.1 Elephantulus edwardii | reverse complement strand
ATATTGAAGACTGCAGTCCTTGACCTTCTGCAGCAAGCACTTCAGGTTCTCCTCAGTTTCAGCAAGCAGGGTTGTGTCATCCGCATAATGTAGGTTATTGATGATTCTTCCACCAATCCTGATGCCACAATCCTCCTCATACAGCCCAGAGTCTTGGATGATCTGTTCTGTATACAGATTGAGAAGGTATGGAGACAAAATACATCACTGACGGACCCTTTCTTGATTTTGAACCATCCAGTGTCTCCCTGCTCTGTTCTGACAACTGTCTCTTGGTCCAAGTATAGGTTTCGCATTAGCAAAATAAAATGTTCTGGGATTCCCATTTGTCTCAGAGTCATCCGTAGCTTGTAGTGATCCACACAGTCAAAAGCCTTTGCATAGTCCATGAAGCACAGATTCTTCTGGTATTCTCTGCTTTCTACCAAGATCCATCTATCATTAGCTATAATATCCCTAGTACCACAACCTCTTCTGAATCCAGCCTGCACATCTGGCAGTTCTCTGTTGACATATTGTTCCAAATGTTTTTGGATTATTTTCAGCAGAATCTTGCTTGCATGTGATATCAATGATATTGTTCGATAATTTCCACATTCTGTTGGGTCACCTTTCTTTGGAATGGGAACAAATACCGATCTCTTCCAGTCAGTTGGCCAGCTGGCTGTCCTCCAGATTTTCCAATGGGAACTTAGTATCAAATTTATTCTTTTTAGATAAATATTTTATTGTGTTTTATTGTTGTCGTTATATGTTGTCAAGTCACTTGGGACTCATAGTAACCCTATGTACAACAGCCCTGAAATCTGCTCTATCCTGTGCCAACTTTACTGTCTCTAACACATCTACCTTCGTTATCCCGGTCACTGTATTAATCCATTTCATCAATGGTCTCACTCTTTTTCCAAAGCATGATGTCCCTCTCCAAGGACTAGTCCCTCCTTGCAACATGCCCAAAGTATGTCAGACGAAGCCTCAAAATCCTTGCCTCCAAGGAGCAGCCTGGCTTCACCCTCTCTAGGATGAAGCTGTTTGTTCTGGCCGTCTATGGTATATTCAATACTCTTCTCCAGCATCACAAAGGCATCAATTCTCCTTTTTATTTCTTATGTTTTAAAGAAACTAAAAATGTGAGATCTAGAGAAGGCTAAAAGTCAGCGCTAAGAACCATTCATCAGCAGGATGGGCTCCATTGTGGAGTGAAAAGCACCCTGTGTTTGGAACTTTGGAACTATTCAAGCAGAGACTAGAAAATAACTTCTCTTTCCATTTCTGCTCTCTCATTTAAAGCAGTTCAGTCACTTCACTCAAGATACCTGATATAGATTATTTCATTTAGTCCTTCAGGAGTGTGAGGTATTTCCCACTTCATTCCAAAAATGTGGCATCAGGATTGGAGGAAGACTCACAACCACCTGCGTTATGCAGATGGCACAACCCTGCTTGCTGAAACTGAGAAGGACCTGACGCACTTGCTTCAGTAAGTTGACTGTGGCCTTCAATGTGGATTGAGGCTCAATATCAAGAAAACAAAGATTCTCACCACTGGGCTAATCGGCAGCATCATGATAGACAGTGAAGAGACTGAAACTGTTAACAGCTTTAGTTTGCTTGGCTCTACAATCAACACTCTTGGTACCAGCAGCCAGGAACTCAGAAGATAAATTACATTGGGAAAGTCTGCTATCAGGGACATCTTCAGAGTACTGAAGAGAACTCATGTCAGTCTGGAGACTAAGGTGCTCCTGATACAGGCCATGGTCTTTGCAATTATGTGCTATGCATCAGAAAGCTGAACAATTACTAGGGATGATAGGAGAATTGATGCCTTTGAGCTGTGGTGCTGGAGAAGAATATTGAATATAGCATGGACTGCTAAGAAAACGAACAGGTTTGTCCTAGTGAGGGTGAATCCAGGCTGCTCCTTGGAGGCAAGGATTCTGAAGCTTCGTCTGACATATTTTGGGCATGTTGCAAGGAGGAACGAATCCTTGGAGAGGGGCATCATGCTTGGAAGGTGGAGGGACAGTGCAGGACAGTAAGACCCTCGATGAGATGGACTGACTCAGTGACTGGTGTAATGGGGGTGGGTGTGTCGAAGACAGTAAGGTTGGCTGAGGATAGAGCAGGGTTTAGAACTGTTGTATATAGGGTCACTATGAGTCGCAGGTGACTTGACAGCACATAACAAGGCCTAGAGAGAGGGATCATTCCCAAGAGATGCATCCACTAGTAAACAGCAGACTTGAGTTTGCACCCAAGTGTTTGTAGAGGCAGCACAATAGTGGGCTTTGAAGCCATACTTGGACCTCAAGCTCTGCCTAATATAACCCCCAAAAAGGCCTACCCTTCCAACCCTGGGCTCCAGTCTTACAGGTGGAACGTGTCTCCACAGACATCCAGACTCCATGCAGGTGGTGACACTGACTCCCCTGAGAGTTCCCGGAGCAAGTCTTCCATTCCACCCCAGTGCCTTCTCCAGGCAGACCCATCTGTCTCCCTCCTCCTGCCAGCTCCAGGGCCTGGATGTGCTGTCCTCTTTTCTGACATTCCTCTCTTCTGAAGTTCTTCTCTCATGATTCCTTGGAGATCACCTTAACATATGGCTATGAAAGGGAACAAGGCCCCAGGAAAGTATCTTCATTGCTATTTTTCTTTTTTTGTCCAAGAGTTTTGCTCCGCTGTACATAGGGTTTTCAGGGATGCATCTGGTCCCCATACCTATTAAATCTGTATGCAGAACAGATCATCTGGAAAGCAGGGTTTTATGAGGAGGAGCATGGCATCAGAATTGGAGGAAGACTCATCAACAATCTACAATATTCAGATGACAAAACCTGGCTTGCTGAAACTGAAGACGACCTAAAGCGTTTGCTGCAAAAGGTCAAGGATTGTAGTCTTCAATATGAATTGAAGCTCAACATCAAGAAGACAAAGATTCTCAGGGAGCTCTGGTGGCCTAGTGACAAGAAGCTGCACTGCAATCCCAGAGGTGCGCAGTTCGAATCCACCAGATCCTCTGCTGGAGAAGGAGGGACAATCTCCTCCTGTGCAAGTCAGATCCAATTTGATGGTACACACACAAAAAAAATAATTAAAAAAAAGAAAGATTCTCACCACTGGGCCAACTGGCAGCACCATGATAGATGAAGAAGAGTTCGAGGTTGTTAACAAATACAGCTTGCTTGGTTCCACAATCAACACTCTTGACACCAGCAGTCAGGAAATAAAAAGATGGACTGCACTGGGAAAATCTGCTGTCAGAGACCTCTCCAGAGTGCTGAAGAACAACAATGTCAGTCTAGATACAAAGGTGCACCTAATCCAGGCCATGGTCTTCTCAATTACTTGTTATGCTTCAGAGAGCTGGACAATGACTAAGGATGACAGAATAGATGCCTTTGAGTTGTGGTGCTGGAGCAGAATCTTGAACATACCACAAATTGCCAAGAAAACAAATAAGACTGTCTTGCAGAGTGTAAAACCAAGCCTCTCTTTGGAGGCTAGGATTTTGAAACTCTGCCTCACATACTTTGAGCACATGGCCAGGAAAGACCAGTCCTTAGAGAAGGACATCATGCTCGGAAGGGCAGACAGCCAGTGCAGGAGAGGAAGACCTGGATGAGATGGATTGATAAAAGTATCTGGGGCAATGCAGGTTGGTGTGTTGAATTAGTGAGACTGGCTCAGGACAGGGAAGGGTTCAGAGCTGCTGTAAATAGGGTCTTTATACATCACAGATGACATATATCAGATTGTAGTTAATCTGATTCTTATGTAGTCCATCAGGGGAAGCCCATGTATATGTTCAAGACTCTTCTTCAGTACCACAACACAAAGGCATCAATTCTTCTTCTGTTATCTTTAGTCACTGTCCAGATCTCATGCATACCAAGTAATTGCAAAGACCATGGCCTGGATCAGGAACACCTTAGTCTTTAGACTGACATCGTTGTTTCTTAGTACTTTGTCTGGAGAGACACCTGACAGCAGATTTCCCCAATGCAACTCATCTTTTGATTTCATGACTGTTGACAGAAGAGTGTAGACTGTGTAGCTGAGCAAGTTGTAACTGTTAAAAACTTCAATAGAAGTCCTCAATTCTTTCTCTTTGCTTTTGGTTGGTACATATATTTGAGTAATATTTGTAATAACAGGCCTTCCTTGTACACATATGAATAGTATCCTATCACTCACAGCATTGTACTTCAAGACAGATCTTGGAGTGTTCTTTTTTACTATGAATGCAACAGCATTCTTGCTCAATTTGTCATTCATGGTACATGAATGTCTAATTCAAAGTTACCACTATCGGTCCATCTCAAAACACTAATGTCTCAGATACCAATCTTTATGTGTTCTGTTTCTTTGTTTTTTGTTTTACAACTTTCAGAACAACTCCACCAGACCTCCCTGATCACAACAATGCCTAACAATTATTGAGTCTGCTGGAGTCTTTGGGTGGTGCAAACAGTTAAGCACTAGACTATTAGCCAAAAGGTTGGTGATTCAAACCCACCATGAGCCTTAGGTATCTGCTTCTGAAAGATCACAGACTTGAAAACTCTACACAGCACTTCTGCCCTATATAGACAGTGTTGCCAAAGGTTGGGACCAATTTGATAATAACAACAATTGAGGCCTTACTATGTGTTGAACTCTGTTTTGAAGATGTTAGATTAATTGCCTTTTTTTTAAAATATTCACAGACTTTGTGGGACAGACACTACTCTTAACTCTATTTCACAGATGTAAAATTGAGATAGAGGAGGAAACACAAGAATGGTAGAACCCCTTGGGAGATTCATATCGTTGCTGCAGTTATGTTGTTGTTGTTGTTATGTGCCGTCGAGTCGCTTGCAACTCATAGCGACCCTATGTACAACAGCCCTAAACTCCGCTCTATCCTGTGCCAATCGCACTGTCTCTGACACTCCCATCCCAATTATCCCAGTCACTGAATCAATCCACCTCATAGAGGGCCTTCCTCTCCTGTGCCGTCCCTCCACCCTCCCAAGCATGATATCCCTCTCCAGGGACCGGTCCCTCCTCACAACATGTCCAAAGTATGTTAGACAGAGCCTCAGAATCCTTGCCTCCAAGGAGCCACCCGGTTTAACCCTTTCCAGGACAAATCTGTTTGTTTTCTTAGCAGTCCATGGTATTCTCAGTACTCTTCTCCAGCACCACAGCTCAAAGGCATCAGTTCTCCTTCTATCCTCCCTGGTCATTGACCAACTCTCTGATGCATAACAAGTGATTGCGAAGACCATAGCCTGTATCAGACGCACCTTAGTCTCCAGAGAGACACCATTGCTCTTCGGTACTTTGGAGAGGTCCCTAATGGCAGACTTTCCCATGGCAATGCGCCTTTTAATTTCCTGGCTGCTGGTGCCAAGACTGTTGACTATGGAGCCAAGCAAACTAAAGCTGTGTACAATCTCAATCTCTTCACCATCCATCCTGATGCTTCCAATTGGTCCAGTGGTGAGAATCTTTGTCTTCTTGACATTGAGCCTCAATCCATATTGTAGGCTGCAGTCCTTGACACTCTGCAGCAGGCGCTTCAGGTCCTCTTCAGTTTCAGCAAGCAGGGTTGTGTCATCCGCATAACGCAGGTTGTTGATAAATCGTCCACCAATCTTGACCCCACATTTCTCCTCATAGAGCCCAGCCTCCCGGATAATCTGTTCTGCATATAGGTTGAAAAGGTAAGGAGATAGGATGCATCCCTGGCGTACGCCCTTCCCAATTTTGAACCATGCAATGTTCTCTTGCTCTGTTCTGACCACTGCCTCCTGGTCCAAGTATAAGTTTCGCATTAGAACGATCAAGTGTTCTGGGATTCCCATTCTTTTCAGAGTCAGCCATAGTTTGTTATGATCTACACAGTCAAATGCCTTTGCATAGTCAATGAAACACAGATAGACATTCCTCTGGTATTCCCTGCTTTCAGCCAAGATCCATCTAACATCAGCTACAGTATCTCTAGTACCATGACCCCTTCTAAACCCAGCCTGGACTTCTGGTAGTTCTCTGTTCATGTGCTGTTCCAGTCGTTTTTGGCTAATCTTCAGTAAAATCTTGCTTGCATGTGAAATCAGTGAGATTGTTCTGTAGTTTCCACATTCTGTTGGGTCACCTTTCTTTGGGATAGGAACAAATATCAATCTCTTCCAGTCAGTTGGCCAAGTGGTTGTTCTCCAGATTTCTTGGCACAACTTGGTGAGCATGTCCATGGCAGCATCTGTTAAGTGAAATATGTCAATGTTATATACTATTGCCAAAATGGATGTCAGAAAAGACCCTGAATATTGCACTACAATGCCAAGAAGCCAAAGCAAAGGAAGAAATCAAGATGTTAAGGAGCTGAACAGAAGGTTTAAAAGAGCAGAGTAGGAAGACAAAGCAAGGTATTATAATGAAATGTGTAAAGAGCTGGAGTTGGAAAATCAAAGGGGGAAAACTCACTCTACATTTCTTAAGCTGGAGGAACTGAAGAACAAATTCAAGCCTCAAGTTGTACTACGTAAGGATGCTGTGGGCAGAATGTTGAATGACCCAAGAAGCATTTAAAAAAAGATGGAAGAAGTACATAGTCACTATAACAGAAAGAATTGACTCACACAGAAGAATTTCATGAAATAACGTATAATCAAGAACCTGTGGTGATGAGGAGGAAGTTCAAGCTGTTCTAAAGGAATTGGCAAAACACAAGGCCCTAGGGATTGATGGCATACCAACTGACATATTTCAACAAATAGACACTGCCCTGGACACTCATCACATCATGTCAAGAAATCTGGAGGACAACCACCTGGTCAATTGAGTGGAAGAGATCCATATCTGTTCCCATTGCGAGGCGGGGGGAAAGTGATCCAATTGAGTGTGCAAATTATCA
Organism: Elephantulus edwardii; assembly: GCF_000299155.1. Taxonomy (NCBI): domain Eukaryota; kingdom Metazoa; phylum Chordata; class Mammalia; order Macroscelidea; family Macroscelididae; genus Elephantulus; species Elephantulus edwardii. The sequence continues at coordinate 10,943,939 of NW_006399843.1, read as the reverse complement.
AACAATATCATTAATATCACATGCAAGCAATATCCTGCTGAAAATATCCAAAACCAACTGGACCAGTACATCAACAGAGAACTGCCAGATGTGCAGGCTGGATTTAGAAGAGGCACTGGGACTAAGGACATTACAGCCAATGTTAGTTAGATGGATCTTTGCTGAAATCAAGAGTACCACAGGAATATCTACCTGTGTTTCATTGACATTGCAAAGGTTCCCTCCCCTACGCTCTGCTGTAACCTGGAGAAAAGGACTCCTGAAAGCGCCACTCTGCTTCCTACCTCCTGAGGGCCGGGGTCCCTCCTCCTCTAACAAAGCTCTCTTCTAGACAGATCTCCAGTCCTCCACTCTACTCTGCAGGCTGACCGTTCCTATCCCAAAGAACGTGAAAAGCCAGGAGAAAAGCCTACACCATGTTCTGCTTGAGCTGGGAGATGTAAGCTTCCTGAGGACATAAGACCCCTCCCACACCATGGTGCTTATCCACAATCGCTTCATCACAGACCAAACAGCCTTTCTTGCCTGGTTAGGAGGCTGCTGCTGAGACACTGCTGGGTGCCAGGAGGATGGATAACCCAGAAGAGCTTTCTCAAGATCAGGATCTTAGATCCAGTCCCCCTATGTAGAGGGTGGGAGTCTGAGATAAGTAGTTGACACAGGGGTGGGATAACAATTATTTACTTCATTCAAATAAAGAAAGGAGAAAACGAACAAGTTAATCACACCCAATCAAAGAGAAAAGATCCCCAGCAGCCAACATCCTTCCTCATAGGCCTTCATGTCCCAAGCATTGAAGTCCAAACAAACTGCAGTCATTAGTCCTGTCACCATGGAGGTACCAGCATCCTCAGATCCAGCCCCTAGCGCCTGTTCTCCATGTCAAAGGGCTCTGGGAACCCAACCTGGGCCTGCTGGGAAGTGCTCGGCAGTCCTCTGAGCTGCAGAGGCTCTGGAAGGGAAACGTAGGAGGTACTGGACCCTCCAGTACTGGGGCCTCCGGAGGACATGTGGGGCTCCTTAGGGTGGAGTGAGATAACCTCAAAGCAAAATTTTGGGGTTCAGCCCAGCAGAGGCAGTTTCCAACCCAAAAGGGAGCCTAGAACTCTGCTGTGTGTGTACATACTTGCTGTCCGGGAAGGAAGGGCTATTTGAAGGAGAATCACTTCACCTGATTTTTAAAATAGTCGCAAATTTTAAGATCACTGAAAGTCATATTTACAGATGTCTACTATCCCCCATATCCATATACGATTGACTGCTAGGTGAACAAACAGGTTTTTCCTGGAGAGGGTGAAGCCAGAATGCTCCCTGTAGTCGGATTCTGAAGCTTCATCTGACATACTTTGGGCATGCTGCAAGGAGGGACTGGTCCTTGGAGAGAGACATCATGTTTGGGAGAGTGGAGGCACAGTGCAGGAGAGGAAGACTCTTGATGAGATGGATCGAGAGTGAGTGGAGTGGTGGGAATGACTGTGTTTGAGACAGCAAGGTTGGCACAGGATAGAACGGTCGCTGAGTTGCAAGCGACTTGACGGCACAGAACGACAACTATCCCCCTACTCACATGGGTGTGAGACATGCTCTGTATGACTGGGGTGCCAGTACTTTTCTTCTTTCTGAAAGGTAGTATTAGTATGTCTCAAATAAATTAAAAGTTCCCATTTCAGTGGGTGCACTTGGTAGGCACAAGGTCACTGCTAATGGGTGTACTGGCTCACATGACGCACCAATGGGGAGAAAATAGTGCATTCTTAGGTTTTCAAACTAACAGGAACTGAAAAAGCAGGTGTGTGTCTTTCTCTTTTGTTGTGGAGGTTGTTCATCAAGCCGAAGTATCAAACTGACATGCATGTGGCATTCTGACACAAACCTGCTGGAGACTGTAAATTCAAAGGTGGAACAGAAGACGGTGTGAGATGCAGGAGGAAACAGGGAACAAGCAGACTATGGAATTCAGGACACCAGGGACTGCAAGCAGTCCATTTGTTATCAGCACGTCTCCCCCACCCCCAGATGGCAGGCGGTGCATCCAGCAAGCCTGCTCAGCACCCTTCCCACCTGTGTTAAACCACTGGAGGCTTCTCAGTACCCCTTTCAATGAAGACAACCCCTCATCCAAGGCTTTCCCTGGAAACACTGAAGGTGGCAGTCACCCCCCAACACACACACACACACACCGTCCCTGGAGCCTCTATTCCACCTTGGAGATTTTGACCAGGAAGGAGACTAAAACCTAGAAGGACTTGATCAGATCACAGAGCTGGTAAATGCTGAGAATCAAACGTAAGTGGAAGTGTCCCCACTCAAAACCCACGGCTATCAAGTCTGTTCCAATTCATGGCGACACACCACCAGGTTTCCAAGGCTGTAAATCTCTCCCCCATGGAGAGAGGGCCTATCTCCAAGCCATGGAGCACCTGAGGGGTTCAAACCAGCAACCTTTCAGTTAGTAGCATAACATGTAGCAAGCACACTGCCACCAGGGCTCCTGAGCCGGGGTTATCTCCCCAATCCCTACGGCAATGCATTTGGAGGAGTGTGTGTATCTGTGTGTGCTGTCTTCACTTCCAACACCGCTCCTTTCAAGAAAATAGTCAATATTTCAAAAAAGTTTTGAGAAACCATCTGATCCAAAATTGGGAATAATGGGAGAGAGGGATCAAAATAATGTCATTTCTTGTCTCTGTGTAAAATTTCCCGAAGAATCTGGTATGACTTCTTAGATTCCAGGAGCAGCACTAAATGTCTCATGGCCAGAGAGAGACTTCTCTACCATTACAGTACTAAAGCACGTCAACGTGGAACTATTGAAAACACATTCGCTAGCATTCTAGAATACTCCTTCCTGAGCCCCAGCCTGGAGATTAGGCTGGTGTCACCTCACCCACACACTGTAACTCTGGGCAAAGCGCATGTCTATTAAGGCTGTTTCTTCCAATATAAAAGATGAGTGGGCTGACCCAGTGATCCCCAAAGTCCTTTCTGCTTCAGAGCTCTACAACACTAGTCTCCCCAGCTAGCGTCAAAACTCACCTGGGGAGCAATGGAACAGTGCAGTCTTCTGAAAAGTCCCTTAGCAAACACAAGCCTCAGAGGGCTTTGCTCATGGGGACCACTCTCCTGACTGACAAGGGTTCAGGTCAAGCCAGTCAGTACTGGTCTGAGAGCCAGGAAAGGAGGTGCTAATATAGGGGAGCCTGGTCAAGAGAATGGACTGTCTGAGACGGAAAGGTCTAAGTTCAAACTTGGATTATTAGTGTGTGACCTTGGGCCATAGCTCTGTAACGTCTCTGAGCCACAATGTACTCACCTATAAAACAAGGATATGAACTTCTGTAGGGTAAGCCAAGTGTGTGAGATAGTATCAACACTGATTCAAAGGCAGCATTCAATCACTTGGATTTCTCTTTCTTTGACCAGAGCTGCCAGGGTACTACTGGGGCACAGAAAAGACTCAGCTATTTTGGGTATTTTGTTTTTAGGTTGCTTTTCTTATGTGAATCCTTGAAACCAGGCCCCCCTCAACTGGTTCCTCCAGAAAATTTGTCATAACAAATCCAAGACTGTACAAAGACTGCTCACATCCCTGGAACAGAAACCCACCTAAGTGCCAGCTCAGGACTTCACAGGGTTTATCTTTCACCTGTCTGCATTGGGGTGTGGGGGAGGGGGGAGAGGACGTCAACTGGCCCTTGGGGACATGAGACCCGGAGATTCTGCAATTCACAGGGCTGGCGGCTGGGGAGAGGAAGCTGAGGGGAAGCTGTGGAAGGACACAGGGATACAACTCAGTTTTCACTGTGACCCAGGCCCTTCAAGGTCTCTGAGCCTTTCTTTCTTCCTCCATAAAAAGAGCTGAAAATATCAATATCATGTGCATGTTATGGCGATAAACCAAATCCATTAAGAGGTCTTGCGTGAATATTAACTTTTCTTTCCTCCCTTCTTGAGGGAGGAATGAGGTAAAGGGCTCCAAAAAGAAAAACACACTCATACCTGCCTTGTAGAAAACGGACCTGCTTTAATTGATGTAGAAAACAGAGGATTGTCACCAGAGCTGATTGTAACACATGAGCTATTCCCAAAGCACACAGGATGAGCCAAACAACAAAATGGACCTTCTGTGCAGTAGGCTGGAGCTGAAAATGCATCTGAGGTTGGGGAAAAAGAAAGGGGGATGGGGCTTCAAGGAGCCAATGTGGCTCTTCATTGCATGTTCCATGGCAAAGAAAAAAGTGGAAGGAGGTAGTGGGCTGTCAATTCTGCTTTGGAGAGCCAAGAGCGACCCTGTGGCTTTAAAGACAAGAAAAATGGGGGCATTTTATTTGAAACAATGAGACAGATGTCAGACAACATCTCCTGCAGACCCCCCAGAGGCTCACGGATGGGAAGTGGGGCCCGCAGGAGCTGAGCCAAAATGGAAGCAATGCCAACTGGGACCTGAGTCCTCACCACTCAGGCCAGCCCGAGTCAATGGCCCACAATGCGGTGGACAGGGTGGGCAGGGGCTGGCTCACATGGAAGGCTGAGGTGGAATTATTTTTACGCAACCCCAGTGCTAGGAGCCAAGTGGAAAAAATCAGTGGACAAGGACCCACAAATATACTCGTGTCCTAGGAGAGGCTATTTGGCATCCAGAAGCAGCTGTGTGCTTGACACCTCTCATCTAGCTGGGATGGCTCTGTGGAGAGACGACTGAGGAAAACACAGTACCCAGAGGGAAGTTATTCAGACAGGGAACAGGGCGGAAGAGTCCAATCCTGAGAGTCAATAGCAAAAACTAAGTGTTGAAGATGAGGAGCAGGAGACAAGGGTCTGATCAAGGGTTGAGGCCGAGGTCCTGCAGAGACAGGTGTGGACCCAGAAGAGCCTGGCACCAGGTGTGCAATGCCAAGGCCTGTGTCCTGTTGGGTTAATAAACACTGTCTTTGCAGCAGCCCCCAGCAGTGCCCTGCAGGTATAACTGACCAATCAGGCTCCAAATGGACCCCTCTGCCCTCAAAGCAACTCGACAAATACCACCTTTCTTCCTAAAGGTGTTCATGTTCTGGTCTCCCCACCAGCCTGCCCCTCAGCTACCCGCATCATCAGTTTTGTTATACTGATGCAGAAGCTAGTGGCTCAGCAAAGTCCAAAACAGTGCAGCCTGAGATATGTCCCATAGTCAGCAGAGGTGAGTCTTGCTGCTGTCTCTGGCTTTGGCATCCTCCACACCCAGCCCACATGGTTTCTCCAAGTCCTGGGTGGGCCAAGCAGCCGAGGGGACAGGAGAATGACTGGCAGAGGGAATAAAGTGCAGGCAGCTCCTCAGGCACTTGGTCTGGGCAAAGGAGAAGACAGGATGCCCCCCACTGCCACTCAGGATCTTAGTAGTGATACACCTTCAGCCTGTTATTATCCAGGCCGAGCTGCAGCAGGTCCGAGGTGGCTGTGGGCTTGGGCAATGAGAAGAGACATCTGGCCCGGAGGTGAAGGAAAACTCCATAGTCAGCTGAGCATCCCGGAAATTCATCCTCCTCAGAACCCAAGGGCACATGCAGCAGGCCCGCAGCCCAGGTCAGCCAGCCCATTCTCTACAGAAGTGACTGGAGAGTGGAAACCAGTTAAAAGGATACGACTTGGGGTCGTTCTTGAAATGTTCTAGCCACCTGCGGTTAGTGTCGATCATTCCCTGGAAGTTGGTGCTGCCCGCCTCAGGAAGATGGGAATAAGGGCGCTGCAGGAGGCGGAGCTGCTCGCTGGGAAGAGAAGGACACATGGGCAGAGGGCGAAGGACGGGGAGGGGCCAGAGGACGGAACACGCAGATGGCAGACCCCGCGGCCGGCACGTCCCGCTGCCTGCCCCCTCCTCTTGGCACACCAGCTGCAGTCTTTCTCAAAGTCTTTAGCAATTCAAAGCTTCCTCTTCTGATGAGATCTCTCTTCCCTCTAGATTAACCCTGAAACGCCTCTCTGAAGTGAGGAGATCACCCCCCCAAAGGAAGAAGGCAAACATCCTCTGGTCCTTTCCTGAGGGCACACACCAACATCAAGGGCCCCAGGCTCCTACTCCTGCGCACCCCAACGATTCAAATACTTGCCCAGCATTAACTTCCAAGATAGACAAAGGGATTGCGAGGGATTATGGCTGGGAATCTGGGATGGGAGGGTGAGGGGAATGCATCTGAAGGAATAAGATGAATGAGAAATTAATAACAGGTTTAAATAATTGCCTGTCTTGTCTCCCCCACGGGGGCATCTCTCTCACGCCAGATGTTGCTCAGCAGGACTAGGGAAGAGGGGAGCCGGAGCCGTGTGCAGAAGACAAAGAGCTCAATGGCAAAGAAGGCCAGCTCCGAGCTGTGGGGCCAGCAAGAAGGGCCACGTGCATGGGCCCACGTGGCCTCCTTGGGAACTGTGCCAGCAAACGTGCTGCCCTGCCTTCACTGTGATCTTGGGGGTGTGAACTTGACCTTTGCTTTTTAGGGTTTGTTTTTTTAAAATTGTGGGTTTTAGTTTTTTTAATTTTTTTTTTTTTTAAATACTGGTTTACTCACAGTCCGTATACATTGTTTTTCACACAACCCTCTGACTGTCCCACCTTCCCTCCCTTTGATTTTCATACATGTTTTACTAGTTATCTTTTTCTATAATAATGGTCTTATACAGTGTTTGTCCTTATGGGACTGATACTACGCAGCACGCAGGAGCAATGATTGTGTAAATCACTACCTAACTTGGGAGGGGCTGGAGAGCATTATGCCAAGCATTATGCTAAATTGTGATTTTTTATTTTTAAGTAAAACTTTACAAATTCATTTTCATGCAACCACTCACACATGCTTTGTTCTATAACATTACTTTCAATGCCCACAATGAAATCACACTTTCCCCCTGTAATTCTGGTTTCAGTGAATCCTCTATCCCTGTGTCTTCCCTATCTTTAGTGACACTGTGCTCATCAGCCCCACTTTGCCTTTCTATTCACCTATCTTAATATGTGTCTGTTACCAAGTCACTAATTTTCACTTCCCACCCAAGAACGATTGTGTATGTAAAACCCTCCTTACTCAGACTCACTGCCACTGAGCAGTTCCTACACACATCGCTCCATTGCATTTCCAAGGTTGCAAATCGTAAGGGGAGGAGACTGTCCACTTTTCTCCCACAAAGCCGCTGGTAGGTCTGAACCCCCAGAGAATGTGGTCTTTTGGCTAGCGGTGTAATTCACAGCAGATGCTACCAGAGCTTCCCTGGGTTATAAGAGTGGTCTTATACTCTGTCCATTTGTGGTTAACTTACCTGATTCAGCACTGATTCTCCAGTGAATCTAACAGTGTGCAGTGCTGCATGAACCACCGTAAGAACATACTACAATTTTATTATCCACTCATTCATAGCTGGGCACTTGAGTTGTTTCTGTCTCTTTGCTATTGTGAATAATGCTGCAATGAGCATTGGATGTGCATGTATCTGTTGGTGTCAGAGCTCTTACTTCTTTAGAATATATACCTAGTAAGTTAAGTGGAATTGCTTAATCACAAGGTTATCTATATCTAATTTTCTAAGGGAATCCTTAACTATTCTCCATGGAAGTTGTACCATTTTACATTCCCACCTGCTGGTGGAGTTCCTATCTCTCCTTAACTTCACCAGCATTTGTTATTTACTTTTTATTGAACTTCATGTTTTTGCTTTTGAGGGGTACCCTGGAAAGCAAGGTGAGGGCAGCTTTGTGGACTAGAGACCTGATCTCTTTGGAGGTCTGGTCCCTCAGAAGGCCCTTTACCCAAGGAGACATGGAGAGCACGCACCCTGACTGTGAGCCTCATCTGAAGTGCAGACGGAAGCTTACCTGGCCGACACGTAACCCATCCTGTTCTCCAGGGGGGTAGGATCACTGCTGAGGACCGGAACTCCAGCTGACAAAGTGGGAGAAAAACACTCAGAAATGGACAGGCATTGAGCCACGTGGTCTTATCCTAAAAGGCCAAACCCTCCCTCTGTCCCCCAAAAATGAACACACTCAAACCAGAACAAGTTTCAGGGGTAGAAGTGAAAGGCAAGAACTGTCCTATTTACTTCCAAAACCTATTTTCTAATTTGGGTGGAGAGGGAGACAAGATAAAACTTTTTCCCCTCAAGGGATCTCTCTTTTGTGGCCTTTCCCCTGCCTCCTCAGGACTAAGGCATCAATGAGGACTGCCTGGCACAGGACCAAGAGGAAGCCACAAGCCAGGGGTCACACACAAGCAGAAACCGAGGTCACTCACTGGCACCCTGAAGTATACTACGTAACCCGAGTCTCCATTTCCCTATCTGTAAAGTGGAGCAACATTATTACTACCTCATAAATGGGTTAGTATGTTTTTAAAAATACAAATCATCAGAAGTACTGTAATCTAACACTGAAGAATGGATTGTAATTATAAGCACTAAATTTTAAGAATGTATATAAAATTCCTGGTGCATAATATGACGCACAACATGGCAACTATTTGACGACAACAATGACATTTTAGGTTTAGGTTCTGTCAAGCTCAAGAACCCACAGCCAAGGCCTCAGTCAGTGCAGGCTGAGGGAATCATCCAGACCCCACAGAGCCTGTGGCTGCAGGTCATGAGCCAGGCCATCTTCACTAGGGACCCACAGAGGATGAGGACCAAGACCCAAGAGATGGGGCCACAGGTGATAGAGGAGGGGACAGGCAACGAAGGAAGAAAAGACAGGAAGAGATGAAAACAGAGGGAAGTGAGAGGAAGAGTCAGAGAAAGGCAGGGTGGTTCAGGTGGACGCTGAGTGGGCCCAGTTGAGGCTTACTTGGGAAATACTTGCGCAATTTCTCCACCAGGAAGTCGTCCACCGACTGAGAAACGGAGGAGAGCCTGGGGCCCAGCCCCGGGTCCCAAGCCCACTGGCTGTTCAGGGGTGGAACTGGGGCCGGAGTGGAGAGCCTGGGCAGGGAAGGGTAGGCAGGGGCCACGGGCGAGAGCTGCGCGGGTGTGGAGGTGAAGAGCGGTGGTGGGGCCTGAGTGTTGAGGCTGCCCAGCATGCCGAGGACGCTGTTGAGCTCGCTGCTGATCCGCTGCAGGGAACTGCTCAAGTAGTGGATCTTGTCAGGGAACTGGGGACCTGAGGTTGGCTTGACTGAAACGAATCAAACAGATGCTATGGAGGGACCCCAGACCTCGCCGGCACCGAAGGCCCCTACTCATCCCTGCCGTGCCCAGCTCCTCCAGCCACAGTCCCTCAGCTGTGATGGGGAGGGACGGCAGGGCCCTGTGATCCAGGCAGTGCCAATTGGACGCTGATCACTACGGTGAGCCTCTCCAGGAGAGGCCTCGGGAGGGGCCCAGGGCCTAGAGAGACAGGGCCGAGAGGCTTTCCTGCCCTCCTGCCCATCTGCAGGGCAGAGCAGCAAAGGGGGCACAAGCCCCCTAGAGATGGTAATGGGTGGGCCATTGGGGATACTGCTTGCTGTGAAGAGCCCCTGGGTGTCAGATGCCTTCCCTCAGCCCATACCCTGTGTGTAGCCAAATCCCAACGATACACGCCTCCCCACGCCTGCCAGGCGGACACAGCCTGGCTCAAACACCTCCACTGGAGTGAGGGTGGTCCTCAGCCCTGCTTCACCTCCCTGCTGCTACCACCACTCACTCTGAGATAGGAGGGAAGACTCTGAACTTTCACTGCTCACGTCGTCCATATCGCTGAGGTCAAAGGTCACAACCTTCTTGGGGGAGGCTCCTCTCAGGGTGTCCTCATCTGAGGCCTGACAAGCAAAAGGAAAACGTTCTCACTAGCACTTTCTGTGTGTTTCCTGCCACTGCCCTTACAACATGTGGGGTTCTGAGGGTTTGGTGAGAAGGTTCTGGGGCCCAGAATTATCCACAGTACCTTGGGAAAGGCTTCCCTGTCAGGGGTGGAGGAAGGAGAGGTCAAGAGAACTCACTACCTGAGATATATGTGACAAGGCACCTGGCCCAGAGAAGCCCAGCTCCTCTGGGCAGTGTCTCCCCTGTGCTTCCTCCTGTCACATCTATGCCTCAGCTCCTTGACAAATGGTGGGGAGTGGCTGTGCATGGTCACTGACATCTCTCCTCAGGTACCCTGACCTGTATCCCCTTCTCAAACACCTTCAGCGGGAGCCTCCAGGTACACTCAGGGCACCCAGTCCTGATAGCACAGACATTCAAACCCACAGCTCTCAGCCAGCTCAGAGATGAAGCCATGCCATGTTCACCAGGCTGGACCCCAAGCCCAGAGGCCCAGACCCCTCTCACTTGGGGCCCGCCAACCCAGACGAATCCCAGAATGGGAGAAGGAGGCCATGGACACCCTGAGCCATGTGTCTCTGGAGCTGTACCTCTTCCAAGAGAGAGGACTCAAGCTGGTTCAGCTTTTCCTCTTTCTTCCTCAGCAGATCTTTACTCTTCCGCATGGCCGACTTCATCTCATCCAGGTGCCTGGTCTCCTGGAGTCAGGGAGGAAGGCAGGCAGGAGGAAGGTGACGACTTACACACAGATACTGGAGGCCCAGCTCAGCCACTGGCTGTGTGATCTGAACCAAGTTATTTAACCTCTCTGTCTGCCTTCTCATCTATAAAATATGACTACTTTTCAAGGGCTGGGAGAAATTAAATGAAAATAGGCTTTATCTTCATACTATGCCCACACCTGATAAACTTTATCTTCATACTATGCCCACACCTGGTAAACTTTCCAGTGATTACTGTTAACCAGATAGTTATTATCATTTCTATTTCAACCACCATTACTATCTTCATCATCCTTATCGTAAAGGATTAAGCAGAACAACAGGAGGACCTGAGTGAGGAAAAGCAGCCTCACTTCTATACTCTTGGGCAGTCTGTCTGTTTCACCAACACTTGCCCTCTGCTGTCCCCTGGTCAGCCAGGGTGTCTGGGCACCTTCAGACTCTAAAGGGCCAGGCGGGAGCCGAGACAGCCTAACAGCCAAGACACTCAGGTGGTCTCAAGCCTGAGATCCCAGGGAACAACAATCACCCCGTCTCTGCCCATTCACTGCAAGTTGTTACTGCTGTTAGATGCTGCTGGGTCATGTGAGCATTAGATCTGAGCTCTGTCCTATCCTGTGTCATGTTGATGGGTTGGAAATTGATGAAAACAGAGAAGCAACCCAGTCAGAGCAGGAGGTGTTCGTAAGATTTATACTGATGAACAGTCTTCAGCGTGACAGAACAGGAAGCAAAGCTCTGCACGTGAAACTTTAAAAACGTCCTCTGTGCTCCTCACCTAAACGATAGGACTGTTCTACCTTGTGTGTCTTCCGAGACTGCCATGAGCATCATCTGATTTATGATTAGAGAAAATGTTCTGCACACTGCGCGTGGCCATGGAAAAGTGTGTAAGGTACTTTCATCCTCACACAGACACCCTACATCATCCACCCTATCTCCCAAGACAACCTTCTCCAATGACCCAGGCCCTGTGGCCACTCGTCCGGGGTTCGCAGAATGAACAACTGAGGGTAAGTCCCAAGTGAGGTCCCCTGGGTGCCCTGGCCCTCGCCCACCGCCGCACAGGGTCACGGTGTCCTCCGAAGCTCCTGACCTCCTCCAGGTTCTTGCGCACATCGTCCAGGGCATCGGTGCCCGGCAGGTCTGTGGCTGCCTCTGGACCACTGAGCAGCTCACGGCGCCAGTGCTGCTGGGCGGCCTTCAGGGCCGCCTGCCGCCTCCGCATGGAGCGCGTCTGCCTCACCAGGAACTCCTTGGCGCTACGAAGGGCGAAGCCCTCAGAAGAGAGGTAGTGCCGGACGCTGTAGGAGAGCAGAGCAGGGCAGAGGTATTAAAGATGAAAAACAGACGACCTGAGGAACGCCTTTCTCAGGAGATGCCCAGCCTTAGCATGGGCAGCAGTAGCCGGGCTGGACATCCTATTGGAAAGCCATAGTTCAACATCTGCAGGGTGTGGACAGCTGGACTAAGTCTCCCCACCTGGACCCTGAGGCAGATCACACCTGAAGTCTCCAGAGAGAGAAACAGGTAAGTCCATCAGCCTGACCTGCAGTCAGAGGTCAGCAGGGGACCCTCACTGAGAAGCTCTGTGGCTATCTAAAGATTGCTCAGCACCTCAGAACCCCCTTTCCTGAATCAAGCCCCACTGATCACTGCTGTCACCTAACGTTAGCTCCCCCAGCTCTGAGATGCAGCATCTCCTCACCTATCAGGGCACCCTCAACCCAATCAGTTCTCATACCTGTCCAAGGACAAGTCCATCTCCTCCTTGCTCTGAGAGAAAGAAGGGGACACATCTTTGGTCTGGTTCTAAGGACGCAGAAGAAAAAACACACTGAACACAGCAAAGTCATTCAAAAGCAAGCAGTTGTAGGTTTAAGTGACCCCAAACCCCTCCCAGGAGCCTAAACACAGATGCAGCCCAGATGGCTAGCAGGTACTGTTCTCTTAAAACAGCATTTGATTGGGAATAATCCAAATAGGATGCCAAGGCCCCACAGAAAGCAAAGTGCCAAAAAATAGAAAGAAAGCAAAGTGCCATATTACCCTCTCTGATGTCCTGCCCCAGCCCCAAGCCCAGTCACCCTGAGACACTTACTGTCCCAAGGGATTTCCTCAGGTCCTCGATGTGCAGATCTGGCTCAAAGTGTGGAGCAGCATTATTCTCCTCAGCTGCCAACTCAGTCAGCGTGTCCTGCTTCCTCTGAGCTTCCACGTGCAGGCCCCTGTGGTATGGAAAGTGGACGGATGGCACAATGTCACAGGACAGCAGGCCAGACCCCACACTGCTGGGCTCCTGGGCATGGTTTCAAGGCCTACACTCCAAAAGTGAGCACAAACATCTCCAATTCTTTACTCTTGTCAGTGTTCTTAGATGGACTGGGCACGGGCAGTAGAAGCAGGGGTTCCCTGCTTTTCAAGGCCCCCAGTACTACCAAAACCAAAACTAAAGCCTGAAAAGTCCATTCTGATTGAGCCGTTCTGAAGGAGAGAGAACCATATTACCCTCTCTGATGTCCATGGGGTTCTAAGGCTGCAATCAGTACAAAAGTAAAGTGGGTCTGAGATGTTGCCTTCTCCGTTAGCAGCTCCACCACCAGTGCTCCTCCTACATTCCCAAAACTCACTGGTATCAAACAGATCCCACCTCCTAGCAACCCCCTAAGACAGAGCAGAGCTGCCCCACAGGCTGGAAATCTTTATTGAAGCAGAATGCCACATCTTTCCCCTGAGGAGTGAGGGGAGGGTTTGAACTACCAAGTTTTCAGCTAGCAGACAAGAGTTTCAATAAATGCATCACTAGGGACTCTGACACACCTCCAAAACCCACTGCCCTCAAGTGAATGCCAACTGATGGCAGCCCTGTAAGACAGGGTGGAACTTCAGACTGCCTATGAATGGAATTGTGTCCTCCAAGAAATCATACATACAATATCATCATGTGGAAGCTATGCAACAATCCCCATGATGCAATAGGCCAAAAACATTTGGAAGAGGATTAAAGGTGGATGTGAGACAGCCCTGACAGATATAAGAGGAACTCCCCAAGGGTACATCCTGTATCATCTTTCACCTCACTACAGATGAAAGGGAGGACAGCTAGCCTCAGGGCCACCAGAAAACACTGGCCAGGAGGGCAGAGCATCTGCCTGGGAAAATCCTTGACACAAGACACAGGACATCTCTAAGAAACGCCTGTCCTACAGATGCTGAAGGAAACTCGAACTTTCCTCCACAACCGACAGAGAGCGCACGTGGCTTTCCTTAAGTCTGGGACCTTGAATTTGGACTTCTAGGCTCCTGAAAGGGGTTCTGATCATTTAGGCAGTAAGGAGCTGCACTGCCAACCCTAAAGTGGATCGTTAGGACCCACCAGCTGCTCTGTAAAAGAAAGATGAGCAATCTCCTCCCATGTGATTTACAGCCTGTGAAAACCCACTGGAGGCTCAGTGGTTCCCACAGCAATGAATTTGAGAGGTTTTTCTGAACCACCTAAAAGGAAGTACTGGTGGCGCAAACCATAGTGAGTTGCACTGTGAACTCAAAGATAGCACCTCTCTGGTGGTTCAAATCCCCCAGTCGCTTCTTGGTGAAAAGATGGGCAATCTCCTCTTGTGCTATTTACAGTATCAGTAAACACAGTAGAGAACCAGTTAGGAATTAGTTCCAACTTGACGACAATGAGTTTGAGTTTTTGAGCCTCCTAAACAGTAAGGTCTTTAGTGCTGACCGCTGATAGCATAGTGGTAAGAAGCTATGCTGCAATCCCAAAAGCAGGCAATTCTAATCCATCAGCTGCCCGCTGAGAGAAAGATGGGCAAACTCTTCCCATACGATTAACTGTCTCCAAATACCTGCTGGAGGGTCAGCTAGGGGTTGGTTACAACTTGATGGTACACAACACCAACACACTAAATGTAAGAGAATAGATTTCTGTTTGTTAAAGTCATCCACAGCAGCTGACACAGTCCCTCTGCCTGGTTCCCAAGTCAGGGCCCTGAACTGGGCCCCGAGCGCCATCAATGAGAAGGCCTGGCAAGCCATTCTGGGCCAGTGGGCACCACAGAGTTGCAAACACACCTGAGGCGTTTCTGCAGCGCTTCCACCTGGGACTCCAGCTCCATTTTGTGGGCCCGAAGCTCATCGAGAACTCTTCGCAGCTGCTGGTTTGACTCCAACAGGTGGGTGTGCTCCTTCTTGGTCTCCTCCAGGTGCTGGCGGGTGGCTGAGGCCTCCTGGGGCAGGAAGAAAGAGAGAAGCACCTGGAGACACAGCAGGACGCAGGTGTGGAGAGGGCAGTGCTAGGGAACAGGAGCATTCGGGAAGAAAAGGAACAAGGTGGGAGCCTGCAGGCTGCATGCGCCCATCCCACTCCCTGAGGTGCCCAGGTGGGCTCCACACAGGGTCCGATACACAGACCAGCAGCCAACAGAGTCTGGAGTTCCACTGCTCTGGGCAGATCAGGTGAACAAAAGGAAGTGAAAGAGCCTAGGAAGAGCAAGAGAGGGACAGAGCAAAGGCAGAGGGATGGGGAAGGAGAAAGAGAGACCCCAACCAAGAGTGGCAGACAAACCTCGCTCCTGAGAGCGACCTGCCTCTGCACATCCAGAAGCTGCTGCTTCTCCTTGCGGGCGGCATCCTCCTGCAGTGAGGAGAGGAAGAGGTACTGACATGTGGAGCCCAGGCCTGAGGGGTGGGGGGCCTCCCGTTCCTCAGGGAGTCCTAACTCTGATGTCAAGAAGGACCCCAAGAGACCCTGTCCTCCTCTCCGCCCCCTCACCTGCACCTCCAGCTGAGCCAATCTGGCTTTGATATCTCTAGTTCTGGTTTCAAGCTCCACCTCTAAATCTTGGCGTTTCCTTTCCTGCACAGGAGCATAGGTGGGGAGAAAGGGCGTAGGACATTAGCTGGGGGAGCAGGGTCCCTGAGCCCATAGCACCATACCTCAATCTCAACCATTTTCCCTGAAACCTCCCAGGAAAATGGCAGCTACTATTTATCCCCAGCAGGTACAAAGAGCAGCAAAGATGCCAAACCCCAAGACCTTCCTAGGCACCAGCCTCCTCTTAATACTAGGGATGGTCTCCAGTGTAGAAATAAAGAGGAACGAGGATGCCTGGGGAGGACAAGTGAAACACCCCACTCCTAAAGCTGCCCACCCAAGTCCTACTGCACGACACGTTTGTGCCCACCCCTCACCTGTCCCCTCATCACCTGCTCACGGTGCCGCCGCCGCAAGTCCTCCAGCTGCTGCTCCTGGCCCTGACGAGCAGTGGCCAGCTCACGCTCATGGGCCCTGCGCAGCCGCTCCAGCTCGCCCGTCAGGTGCCCCAGCAGCTCAGCCCGCTGCTTCCGCTCCTACCAAGAGGGTGCTGGTTAGCCCTGAAAACCCTGCCTCCACTCCAGGCAAGCTGGGGTCAGGACACCACAGATCGGAGACACGACAGCTGCCAAGCACCTCAGTAGAGGGTGTACAGACAGCGTAGTCCTCTCCCCACAAAAGTCGACACCTGCCTCCCCAGCTGAAGTAGACACCATCCAGCATCCCATGAAAGCCTCCCTCTGGGAGCCTAACTTCTACCATTCCATCATGCACATTTTTTTCTCCTCAGGGGAAGAGAGGTCACTAATAAATGATGCCCACTATTCCTCTACAAGGTCCTAATCCATTTGAGTCAGGATTCTGCTGAAAGATTATGGAAAGAGTCTGCAATCCCTGCCCCAGATACCACAGCAGGAGCCTGGCTTCCTGGGCTGACAGCTATGGGCTACAGATGAGCCTCTGACCCTGCCACTGGTCACCCCCAGCAGTTAGTTGGGGTTCACTTAGCAACCAAAGATTCCAGGACTGGAAACAGTGCATGTAATATTGAAGTCCACTTGGCTCCTGCTAGTGTGTCTCTTGGCATTTCAGTGGCTTTCTTTTGTTGTGTACCATGGAGTCAGACTCAACTCAGAGTTGACTCTTCAGAGGTCAGAAATCAGAGGAAGGAAATTGTATGGAAGAGACTGCCCATCCTTCTTCTGCAGAGGAGCTGGCAGATCCAAACTACATGCCTTTGGTTGGTTGCACAACTAACCACTAGAGCTCCCTAAGCTCTACTCTTTGCAAAAAATTAAGTTCTATGTGGTCTGACTGATATTCAGTCCAGCATCTAACTTAGAGATAGAACATCTGATTGGAGGAAGAGGCCGTAAGGACAAAGGAGAAAAAATTTTTTCTAGGTGCACTACCTCTCACTCCACAACAGGAAAGGAAAAGTCATCTCAGCTGCCCCACAGAACAGGCTTGGTGGCTTAGTGGAAAGGAATCACACTGCCAACACAAAGGTATATAGTTTGAATCCACCAGCTGCTCTAAGATGGACAATCTCCTATGCAATTTACTACCTCTGAAAACCCACTGGAGGGTCAGCTATGGTTGTTCCAACTCAACAGTACACAACAAACTATTTCTTGGTGTCCTGAAATGTCTATTATCACTGCTGGCAGGTAATGGAGTGGTTAAAATTGCATACTCTGGAGCCAGAAGGCCTGGGCTTGAAACCTAGTGCATCTACTTTTTAGCTGAATGTAACTTTGGAAAAGTTACTTAAGCCACTAAAGTCTCCATTTCCTCATCTTTTCAATGGAGACAATGTTCCTCCTAAGGTTGTTTGAAGGACTGAACGAGTTAATACATACAAGAGACTTACAGCAGTGTACAGGCACAGAGTGTATGTGAGCTGTGAGTGTTCCTAAAAGAATCAAAGTGCTTCCTGCAGGAGGGACGAGCCATTCTCCTAACAGGAAGAGTTTTCTAATGTTTTAGAGAAAAGAAGCCAATTCAGCACTGCACGGGACTCCTGTTAAGGGAGAGCCTCTAGCGACCTCTACCATAGTCCATCCCCTTCCCCTGCCCTCCCAGCCAGCCCAGGACCCCAGGGGTTTGTCAGGCACCAAGCCAAGTCACCTCAGCTTCGTACTGCTCCCTGGTCTCAGCAAGCACTTGCTGATGCTCCTCCTTCATCTTGTCCATCCTCCTGTCATGCTCCCTTTCCACCTCCTGACGCTTCTCTCTCAGGAGACCACTGAGCTGCAAGGCAGATGGAAGGGCTGCAGCACGCAGGAGACCAACACTCTTAAAGGCCTACACACACATGTGGCATGCATGTGCCTCATCAACACCTCCACTGGATAATGTATATACATGACACCAGATCATATGCCACACACACACACACAGAGGCATGGGAGTGGAAAACTATCAGACTTTGAGGGAAATGAGGCATCAAAATGGAACCCACCCTGCCCTCCCCACTGACCTATCCAGAGCAAACCAGAGGACACAGGTGAGATGGGTAGGCAGACTGTAAGTAAGCATGGGGCAAGAACACACCCGAGCTGAAGTATAAGACCAGTATTCACCTCCTGCTCATACTCAAGCACTTGGTGAACCTTCTGGTGGCTTTTCTGTTCCATCCGCTGAAGGTTTTCCTGCAGTCGGTCCAGCTCCTTCCGCTGAGCTTCCTCTATTTTCTTCTGGAGGCTGGAAACCACCTGCAGACGCCCCGACACAAGGGAGCATTACTCTCTAAGAGCCCTGGAGCTGTTTCACTGGGGTCTCACCTCCCACGGATCTGGCATCCAAGCCCTGGAAGGGGAGAGAGGCGCCCTCCCTCAGGGCCCTGAGAGGGACCACGACACGTAGGCTCTGCCTGTGGGGTCAGAGCCACTGCATCTCACCTCTCTGTGCTTGGCCTCCAGGGAGGACTGAAGCTGCTCCAGCTCGGCACTGTGCTCCCTCTCCAGTGCGGCCACAGCCTGGGAGGCAGGAAAGAGCCAGTGAAGGAACCGGGGCTAGGACTCGACCCACTACTTCCATGTCCGCTTCCAGGCAAGGCCACAGGCGCACAGAAGATGACCGCAGGTAAGACCCAAAGATTGAGTGTTTCCACTCCACCTTCAAGCACTTGTGGTACACTGGTGTTTTCTCTGCTGTGCTGTGTTTCCTTGTCTGATAGCTGAAACAGCTCTAAGAAAAACTCTACAATTCACAAAACATGAAGTTCTATGTGCTCTGATTGGTTCTTCAGCAGCTACCTACAGACAGATCATCTGATTGGAGAGAGAGGGGAGAAGGACAAAGGGAAAAAAATTCTTCTAAGGGGCTACCTTCTCACTCCATAGTAGGCAAGGAGGGGTCATGACAGCTGCCCCACAGGGACAGGCCAGTGGAGAGCTCTCTCGTCTGGAGACCGCTCGTCTAGTTTAAGCGCTCTCAGTGGTGAAATCTCTCCAGGTCCACAGGACAATTCTCCTCAGACCTCTAATAGCTTCATTGGCACAGGCCACACCAGTGCCTGCTGCCAGCCCAGAACAGCCCTGGCAGGATCCCTCAGCCCCTTCCATCATCCTCTGATGACATGGGAACCAGGGCAGCAATTCCCTGAAAGTCAAGTCCACAGAGAGCAAGGTGCCCTGTCCGCTCACTGTTGTGCATCTGGGCATTACACCCACTGTCTGCGTGGATCCCAGCTCTGCCTAGCCTCCCGCCACCCAGTCCTTGTGCAGGCACCCTGACAGCCAGACGCAGCAGAGAGTGAGGCCCCACTGCACTCACTCACTTCTCTCCTCTCTCCTTCCAGGCGCTCCCTGAGCTGCTGCAGAGCCGCCGCCTTCTCGGCTTTCAGAGCAGCCTGCTCCCTCTTCTCCGAAGCCTCCATCTCCTCCCTGAGTTGTTCCAGCATTTGCCTGTTTTTCTGTTCCAAGCTTGCCCTCTCAGCCTTCTGCAGAGACTCCAAGTCTTCTCTCAGCCTCTGCAGGGAAGCCTCCTGCTCTGCCCTGGGAAGACAGCATGAAAGGATGGCCTGTGCACTCAGTGGCCGGCCCCCGGGGGCTGGGCAGCTCGCAGGACATCCTCACCTCATTTGCTCTCCATCTGCTTCTGCACTGGACTGGACCTGGGCTCGGAGCAGGCACAGCCTTTGGTTTTCCTCCTCTCTCAACTGAGCCGCCTCCTCCTCCGTGGCTCTCTGCAGCTGCTCCTTCAGGGAACTGGGAGGTACAGGAGAGGAGTTTGTTTGGGGGACCACACTGTCTTCTTCTTCTAGTCATAAGCCCTGGCGCTCTGCCTCCATCAGCACTGCTGCCTGCTTATAAAGCTTCCTCAGCCATAAAGAGAGGCCTCATCTCAGTCCCTGGGTCCACACTGCCTCTCTATCATGGGGTAAAGGATGAAGCATGAACGCCGCTTACATGCTTTGTCAGAGGAAGCAGATTTCAGGCTGCTTGATCCTGGGACAGCATTTCTTCCAAAGGCTGTCCTCTACCTAGAGATTCACCTCTGTGTGG
Organism: Elephantulus edwardii; assembly: GCF_000299155.1. Taxonomy (NCBI): domain Eukaryota; kingdom Metazoa; phylum Chordata; class Mammalia; order Macroscelidea; family Macroscelididae; genus Elephantulus; species Elephantulus edwardii. The sequence goes on along the minus strand of NW_006399843.1, from coordinate 10,924,122 downwards.
CAGCCACTCAACAACTGATAAAACCTGGCCCCAACCGCACCCTCGCTTGCTATGCTTCTGCTCTCCACCCAAGAGACTCCCGTTTAGTCCTACCAGATGAGTTTCTATCTCCAAATGCCACATTCCCCCCTGCCTCCTGGCCTTCATTCATGCTGGCTCCTCTGCCCAGAATTCTCCTTACTAGTTGATGAATTCCCCTTACTACCAGTGAAAGAGAGAAAAGGCCTCAATGAGATGGAGTGCCCAGTGGCTGCAGCAATGAGATCAAGTACATCAGAGATGACAAGGATGGCACAGGTTAGGACAGGGTTCAGATCCATTGTTCACAGGGCCGCTATGGGTTGTACTTAACAGCACTTAACAACCACCACCATTCATTAATCACAACCCAGCTCAGATGCCACCTCCTTGCTGGGAAGCCTTTCCTACTCCCCACAGGTTAGTCAATTCGCCCCTCCTTCCCCTCACATGTAGACCTCTCTAACTCTACACTGCTCTGAACCAAGCACACACTGAAAATACACATTAACCTTGTGTTCAGCTGATACTTTTGCAAGTCTGGGAACTTCTCCAGGGACAAAATCTTATCTTACAACAGGTGCTGAGCAACATCACTGACAAGTAGGTGTCCAATACATGGCTTTTTAACGTGAAAGATATTAACCAGCCCCAAATGGTAAGCAGCCCAAACTCTACCTAAGGGGATTGTTTGTGTATTTCAATTCAGAGAGACCCACGTGAGAGAGCAGACTAGCTCCATCGGGTATTATAACTTATCACCTTCAAGCTAGGTCTCTTACAAGGTGCTAGGGGAGTACAAACCCTCATCCTTTCCGTTGGCAGCCCAACACTTAACTGTTGCAGCACCAGAGCTCCCACACCAACAGAAGTGACTGTCTCACCCATGCGGACACCCCACTGCCTATACAAATGTTCCTTTTAGTAGCTTACCCCTTTACAGAGTCTCCACACCAAGAAAACTGCTGCTCCCTCAGGGAACTCACGTCCAAGACAAACATGATTAGGAAGACAATTTCTCGGAAAAGTATAAAAAGCAACCTATACTATTCTTAGAAGTTCTATCTAAAAGGACAAGATATAGCCTTGAGTTAAACTGCCAAGTAAATTAAATGTATTACTGCTCTTGTATTACCTTTCCCATCTTTGGATGTAGAGATTACTTATTACCGTCTTAATATCCATTCTCCTTTTCTTTTTTTCCTTGCTAACAGAACAATCATTTTATTCTGTTAATAAAACAGGCCCAGCTAAGGGGTTTCATTTCCAAGTTTCTTTTGCAACTAGAGTTAATCAATAAGATATGAGCAGAAGTTATTAGATAACATTTCCAGAAAAACTCCTTTAAAAGAGGTGTGAACTAAGGCAGGAGGAAGGGAGGGTGAGGGAGTAAAATGTACAACAATGAATGAATGAAAATCTAACTTGTCTGTAAATGTTTATTAAAATCAGAATTAAAATAATTTTAAAAAATAAAAGAGGAAAAGAGGCTGATTGAAATAGAAGGTGTTTTTTGTATACTATCCCTATTCTACCTAAAGACACAATGGCTGGAGCTCCTGCAGTCATACTGGACCATAAAGACAACTTGACAGTAAAAATCTGCATTAAAGATGGCAGAGTAAATAGAATAAAGGAGACTGGGCCCTGATGATTCTGTAGAGACACTATACTAGCCCTAGGGTGCCTTTTTCTATAACAAAAACAAACATCTTACTTTTTGTACACACACAATCTCATAGCACATGTCCACCTCATGTGTAAAGCCAGCAATGCCAAGAGTTGGAACTGAAATAGAAGGTTCTGGTTCTTGATCAGGATTGTGGTCCCTATAGTCTCACTGAATTCAAACAGGGCGATAACACCCAACAGAACTCCTCCTTTAAAAGTTAAGGAAGTAGCTAAGAAAGCAGGTTCCAAGGTTATCTCAGAAACCTCTACTTGTGCACAGCAAAATTACAGATGGAAAGAAGAAACAAGACTGCGAGATTAACAGTGCCTATCAACCAGTCTCATCTACTCTGAGATCAGAAGAGCTAGATGGTACCTGGCTGCTACTACAGCCATCCTAACCAGGACCATAGGACATGGGTCCTGAGAGAATGAGACAACTGAACCTTATATTCCTAAACAACTAATAATCAGACTTATGTGCCTGCTGGACACCCTGGGATTACTGCCTTCTCACACTCCTTCAACTTCAAACCAAAACATGCCCTTGTAGTTATCCTTTCACTAAATATCAGGTTATCTCACAAAATAAAGAATATAACTTGTTCAAAGCTGTGCACTTTTTTAAAAAACCCAACACATCTATATGAGACCAAGCAGCCTACAATTACTTTAAAAACAAAGCTGAGAGTGTAACGGGATAGGGAAGCGAGATTAATGAAAATCTTAATGGCAATGTTCACATGCATCATGATAAAAGAAATCAATGTCACGAACAATCTCTCTAAAAAAATCTCTGTACAATCTCTGATCAATTACTTTACAAAGAAGGGAATCTACAGTACTCTAGAAACCTTACCTGAAAACAGAAGAGAGTATTAAGTAAAAGAAAAACAAAACAGTTCCAGGCAAATTGCCTAGGTAAATATTGGCTGCCTCTTATTAGTTATAGCCCCACAGATGAGTTACTTGACCTTTCTGTGCCTCAGTTTCTTTCTCTGTATTGCAAAATGTATAAAATGGGATTGATATTAATACCTCAGAGCCGTTCTGTGGACTAAGCAAATTAATATGTATATAGTCAACAATCCTCTCTTCCAAATGTGCTCTCACGCTGACTCTGACTCCTGTGACCCTACAGGACGTAAAGCTTCCTGAGAGCAGATGCCACATCTTTTTCCAGTGAAGCAGCTGGTGGATTTGGGCTACCAAACTTTTACTCAGTAGTCAAACATAATCACTGTGTCATCAAGACCTCTTTATGGGGTTAAAATGCAAAAAAATGTAATTTGGAGGATTATGGACCCAAGCCAGGCTATTTTCAATTGCAGCATAAGCATGCAATAGCTGAACAATGAATAAAGAAGGCTGGGGGGTGGGGAATAAAGAATTAATGCATTTGAGTTAAGGTGCTGTCGAAGAATACTGACTAACAGAAGAACAAATCTGTCTCAGACAGTAACAGCTAGAACATTCCTTGGAAGGGAGGATGGAAAGACTTCATCTAACGTACTGTGGACACGTTATCAATGATCATCCCCAGGAGAAGATCATGCTTGTTAATGTAGAGGGCCAGCAGAAAATAGGGGACAACACTCAACAAGATGGACTGGCACAGCGGCTGCCACAACAGGTTCAAACACAGCACTGGAGGAAAGGGGCGGGGCGGCCAGTGTCTCGACCTACTGCATGTAACAGGGCTACTGTGAGCCAGAACGAATTTGATGCCACCTAACAGTAACTAGCTCTAGTGGACCAGGGGTAAGGATCTGCTCTGCAATCCCAAAGGCACACGGTTCAAATCCACCAGCTGCTATGCCGGAGAAGGATGGGCAATCTCCTCCCATGCCAATTATTGCCCCTGCAAACCCAGTGGAGAGTCGGTTCTGACTCTGGTGTGCAACAACAACAACAGCTCCCATTACCAGCACGTCTCCCAACATCTTCCTGAAACATGGAAGGGCACATGCCCTGGCCACATATCTCATTCCTCCTCCATTGAGTAGTAGTCATCATGGGGTCACGGACATCACGGGTGGGAGAAGGGTGCACCTCACCCCCCCACCCCATGACTGACAGGCCCTGAAGAGCTTGCCTAAGGGGAGGAGCAGGACCTGAGGGACTTCTCTTTCTGCTGGTGAAGCTGAAGGATCTCCTCTTCCTCCTCTTTCCACAGCTTCTCCCGCAGCTGCTGTATCCTCTCTCTCCTCAATTCCAGCAGCTGCTTCTGGTCTTGCTCAAGTTCTTGAGCCACTGCCTCTTCAATGGCCTTTTGATTAGCCTCTGAGAGCTGCTCTGGAGGAGCCGCAGACTCTGGAGACTGCCTTCTACGGGTAGAAAACAGCACAAAATTGTAGTATTGCTTTCTACTACCTTTTGGTGTTTGCAGAGACACAGAGCATCAAAGTGTGGAACCCTAACGGGGGACACTACAGTTAAGAGATATACATGAAAGTCCGGTCACCCAATGGACACAGGCTACTCCCCACATTTGTTTCTAACGACAAGCTTCACTGTAGATGTCTAAGGCGCCAAAGCCTATGGGGAAGGGTGGTCCATCCTAAGCTCTCAGTAAATCTGGTATATTGTAGCCTGAGGTCAAAATGTTGAAGCTGTACAGCATCAGGGACAGAGTCAAGTTCTATCCCTGGCAGATTCTTCTTCAGGTGGTTCACTGCCCTGTCTCCATCTCCCTACCAGGACTCTGTCTGCTAGTTGAGGCTAAAAATTTGGGGACAGTCCCCAGAGGCTGCTGTCTGCCTCTCCAACTGAACAGAGGTAATGCATATGAGCTGGCTGGCGAAGCAGCGGCTTATCTTCTGGTATTGGGTATGAGAGTAGCCCCCAGAGTTCCTGCACTTTCCTGCCTGTAATGTGGGAACAGGATACTCTTCTACTACACTGTTAAGGGGGGCAGGCAGGGCACCCTTCCTGAAGCAAGAAGAGGAGCAAGAACTCAACGGGAGGGCTGTGGCTCCAGACCTCCCAGTTGATGGTACATTTTTGTCTACTACCAGCCAGGAAATTAAAAGGCACATTGCAATGGGCAAGTCTGCTTTCAGAGACCTCTCCAAAGTACTCAAGAGCAATGATGTCAGTCTGGAGACTAAGGTGCACCTGATACAGGCCAAGGTCTTGCAGATAATTTGCTATGCATCAGAGAGCTGGACAATGACTAGGGAGGATAGGAGAATTGATGCCTTTGAGCTGTGGTGTTGGACAAGAATATTGAATGTACTATGGACTGCTAAGAAAACGAACAGGTTCGTCCTCCAGAGGGTGAAATCAGGCTGCTCTTTGGAGGCAAGGATTCTGAAGCTTCGTCTGACATACTTTGGACATGTTACAAGGACACACCAGTCCTTGGAGAGGGATGTCATGCTTGGGAGGGTGGAGGGACAGCGCAGGAGAGGAAGACCCTCGATGCAATCGATAGATTCATTAACTGGGGTTATGGGGGTAGGTGAGTCAGAGACAGTAAGATTGGCACAGGATAGAGCAGGGTTTAGGGATGTTGTATGTAGGGTCACTATGAGTTGCAAGTGATTTGATGGCACATAACAGTAACAACAACCAGAAATTCAATGTTTAGAAACAAGTAAGAGATATTCTAAACTAACCTACACTGAACAAGTGAAAGAATAACAACTCTTGGTTAAAAGACATCTAATAAAGAATGAAGGCTGTTTATTCTGGTTCTTAAGGGATATGCCTAGACTCTGAGAATGTTCTAAGCAATGACTGCATAAGCAGTGTTTAGCCTCCCAGAAAGGCTTCCCTGAAGGCCAGTCTATGTTTGAAATTCTAGGTACCCAAACTAGGTGAGAAAATGGTCTCAGGACACAATTGTCACACTTCTCACACTCACATTCAGGCAGCTGGCTACTAGCCAGACATGGGGGCCTGGGTGACTTCAACTGGACTATGTGGGCACGGCCCAAGTCAGAGGACCATGGCAAGAGTCATCAGGGGGACCCAGCCATCTCTACTGGGAACCCAGCCTTCTTTCCCTCTCAGCTCCAGAGCTACAAGAGACGAAGGCAGCAGGAAGGACCGGAGCAACAACAGACAAAAAACAAGGGCTAAAGATTCCACTTGTGGCCCGTGAGGACAGGGAGAGGCTCTTAAGTAAGGCAGGTGATGTCTCTGAAATTTAAGACCTTCCCTTCCCTGCTTACTCAAAACACGGCTCAGACCAGAAACGGTCACAAACTTTACACTCACTTCTTTTCTGTCCCCATCTCCTCCCCACTTTCAAAAACCTCAGCTTCCTCTCAGTTCCCTGACACAGTCTGACTAATGCAGATGCAAGAGCTGCTGCTGCCACCGCAGCTGAGAATCCCACCCTAGGAAAGGGCCTCCCCCTGCAGCTCTCCGCCTCATCAACCCTCCAGCTCATTTCCAACCTTGGCTGGAAACATCTTTTTTTCCCTGAGATGGTACCTTTTAATGTCACTCTTCCCTGCGGACTGCGGAGCTCTGTGGAGCCCCAGGGACAGATGCTTCAGAGTGATGGGCATCGGTGCGGGTGGCAGTGTGCACCCAGGCTGCACGCGCCAGTGAGCATGTGTGCGCGCACCTGGCATGCAGGCAACGGGGTCATTTTCAACGGGCTTCTTCTCCAACCCTGACTTAGATCTGGTATCTCCAATGCCCGGCTTAGGCCCAAGGCAGTAAACGGTGTCCTCGAAAGATCTCTGAGACAAGCGGGAAGTCAAAGACACCAGAGGAAGAGACAAGTCTGATTTCTAGGCCATTCTCCTCAAGTATCAGCAGCAATGAGACCCATTTTCTAGCAGTTTCTGGCAAAGAAGAGGTTCTGTGGGAGCATCACCGTTACAGACTGGCCACAAAGCCAGGCATGTGAAGGAAGGCAAGGAGGAGTGGGGGGCAGGGAGAGAGGAAAAGAAAGGCACCCCAGAAAAAAGGTGAAAGGAGCGTACTAGTACAGAAAGAGTTCATGAAAGCCTGGATTAGAATCAAAGCGATCCCTCTCCTTTCATATTCAACCCAGTGGTTTGCATTCATTTGCCCTCTATAAATCCTAATGGAAGATTCTGGGATGGCAAAGGGAGGGGGGTCCTGTTTCCCACTCCCCAGTATCCTGGCTACACAGCATCCTGGCACTGGTGACTCTCCTAATCTGGCCTACTCCCTGCTGCTTTCCACTCCTCACCCCTTTGGGTTCAGCCTCACTACATCTTTGGAAGCTGACAAAGACCTCTCTCCAGAATCCAATCGATTCTACATAGGTAGCTGTGAAGATTAATAACAAGAAAGTTATGGGGTCTGAAAAAGCTCATGGAAAGTACAACAGACATGTCCTCAGGGCAGTGTGTAGATATAAACTTCAAGGCCAAGTAGTGTCTCTGAGCCCCCAGCAAGGGGAGCCTCACTAGGAAGGGGGATAAACACAAAGCCAAGAGAATAACCAGCCAAGGCAGATGGCGAGGAGTTGAGGGAGCCTGGGCCCCAGCCTGAGCCTCACTGTCCAGCACCCCCACCTCGAGGGGTCACACCTGGGGAGATGCCCCTTTGGCCCTGGTTTGGTCACCCCCTCTTTGACATACATCTGCCTCCTGTCCCTATAGAAACAGCTGTGAGGGGAATAAGGGAGATAATGCCAACCAAGATTCTCCACCTCAGGTGGCCTCACTCTCCTCACCCTGCCTCTGGCCCAGCTGATGGCATTAACATCAGAGACCCGTGTCCCCGCCGGGAAGCAGAGTGGTTATGGCACAAAGAAGCAGACCTACACAGCACACGTGTGCACTGGATGCCGCTGACCGAGCATGCTAAGGCTCACCTCCCCAGTCTCCCCATGGTCAACCCCAATATGGTCCACAGCCACTGAAGAAAGGAAAGCCTGTGATTCCTCGGGGTCACAGCTCCCCTTAGGGGGTCTCATCGTCTGAGAAGTGGGCTGAGCCCTTCCCTGTATTACCGTCTACCATGTTATAAAGACGGGATCTGAGACTTCGTATGTCCTGCCAGCTCTGCATGACACTGGTAATCAGATCACGAGCCTGGCTCTGCTCGAGGGTCAGCCCCGAGCTCTGAGGGCTCTTAATTCCTCTGCACCTGCTCAGTTCAAATCATGACAGCTGCCACTCTCCACATAAAGAAAAGGAAAGGTGGCTGCAGACAAAGGCCAGAAGTCCAGGCTCCGCTGAGCACAGTCTAGTCCTCATTCTGAAGCCAACCAGCAATGCGACCTTGGGCAAATCTCTTCACTTCTCTAAGCCTCAGTCTCCTCATCTGTAGAGGAGAGGGTAAGAATGGAAGGAGAAAAGCTAAGCAATATCTAAACTTTAGAAGAGCTCGATGCAAAACATGAGCCTGATAACTTGCTGAGCAAAAGAAACCAGACACTAAAGACAGGTCCTATATAATCTCGTTTACAGTAGTGGAAACTAGAAAAACTATGGGAGAGAAACTTGAACAGTGGTGTCCAGGTTGGTGGTACTGAAGGTGAAGCATGAGGACACGGAAGTGTTCTCTATCAAATTTGGGTGCTTCTTTCATGGTGTGTATACGTATTCAAATTCATGGGCTTGTATAGTTCAGACTCAGAGTATAGAAATTAAACCTCTCATGTATATGAGTTATATCTCCATAAAAATCTTTTTTAAAAAAAATTCACAACTAACAAGTATTCTACCACTGAAGTAGGGGGTCCTCCCTCACCTCTACCTTCACAGCTCAGTTCCTGACAAGCAGCTCTTCTGACTCAAGCTATCCCCACATGAGGCTCAGTGACTAGCGCTTGGGACTCTAAGGCCGTATGCAGCACATCATATGCACTCTCAACATCCCCCACACTGTACCCACTGAGCCAGACAGAGCTGGGGGCACCCCTCCCCACCACCCCAGAGTACTCGGACCCCTAAAGCATCTATTCACACAGAGGACAGGGGCAGACGTAGTACAACTGGCCCTTACACCTCGGCAGAGTCTGGCAGGATGGGGCCAGTCGCCCCCTGCTCCTCAGCCTCTTCCTGCCCAGGCTCCGGCTCCTCCACCTCAGAGCGCCGCTTCACGTCTCCCTCATGGGCAGCAGGTGGGCTTGGGATCTGCTCCCTTGATAACAGTAAAGAAGCAACTGTGGAAAAGCCATTAGGAAGGGGAGCAGCCCAAAGGTCATCTCCTTTGGGGGTCACATGAGCTGTGATGGGGACAAGGGAGTCAGTCCCAACCAAGATTCCTCCCCTCGGGTCTCAAACCTCGCACTCCCTGCCCTGTCTCTTCCCCAGATGTTTACTCTGAAGACTAGAGACTTGTTCCCCCCTGGGAAGCAGACTGGTTATGGCACCAAGGAGAAGCTCTATGGATGCCACTGATTAAATACGCTGCTGCTCACCTCCCCCAGTGACGCATTCTAACTGTGACGTCTAAGACGAGCATCAATCTCTCACCAGGTAGCAGAGCTGGCAAATGCATGCCAGACTCTGGGCCAGCTCTTCCGAGTTGACCTCAGGTAGGGGGCTCCACACCTCTGTGCCCCTGGGACCTAAGGGCATATGGGTTTATTGGATGACTAAAGAGAGGGATGCTGGGGGAAGGTGCTGTCAGGGAGAACGCTGGAGAAAGGGGTCTCTGGTACAACAGAGCGGCCAGGGCAACAGCTGAACCTCTGCCCCAACCTCAAGCAAGGAGGCAGGTGGGGCAGAAGAGACACTTCCTCACAGAAGAGTTTTTAAACTCCCCTAATCAGATTGTAGGCCCCAGTTTTAAATCTTAACTGAGAACTAAGAAAAAGCAGGTCCCTTCATTCCCAATTCTTATTAGGATGCTAACCAGAAATCTCTATTGCTGCTGCCTGAGCTCACGTCTGCTCTCCTCTCCAAGCCCACCCCATTTCTTTGCTAACTTGACCCCAGCACACAAGTCAACCATACACCAGGACAGGCCACCACCTCTCTAAAAGCCTCAACTCCCTCATACCTTGGGAGGCAAATCGGCAGTGGGGAACTGGGAATGGAGTCCTCCCTGGGCTCCTCTGTCTCTTTCTGCTCAGGCCGCCCCTCAGTGCCCTGTGCAGACCCTCCTCCAGAGGCCTGGCTGGGAGGGGGACTCTGGAGCTGCTCCCCACGCAGAAGTAAAGGAGACAACCTGGAGAGAGCAGGCAGAGCGAGAGTCACACATACACACAGTCATCTGCTGCCATTTCTGATATGGTAGGTCCCTCGTCGGAGCTTCTGAGCTGCAGGGCTGACCCGCCAGTATGGCTTCCTCAGATCACCAGCAAGCTGCTTCAGCCCTGATCCATGGCCAGTCCTGCACCAGCTGAATCAACAATCTGGTTCCAAGTGTGCAAAGTCTCTACCAAACATACTTCACATCCCACTGCTGGTGCAGAATCAGAAAGCAGGATGCTCCTGCATGCACACACATGTACACACAAACACAGACACACATGTGCTGCAAATCGCCCAGCCCATTCATCACCTGTCTCCAGGCAGCAGCACACTGAAGCTGTGAAGCCCAAAGCTAGGAGCTCCGCCCATGTCCACGCCACCTCAAAGGCCACCTCTCAGGTTCCTGAGGCAGCCTCCCACATACTATACCTCTTGGAGCCTTTGGATTGCGTGCTTTGCAGCTCATGCTGGCTGGAGTGGTTGTAGACCTTTTCCTCCTTCAACAACTCCTGGGTCTGCAGGCAAGAAGCAATGGAAATTATTTATTAGAAGAGTCATGTTTGGACCCTGTGATCCTCCTATTGGCTCCCATGCATAGTAGAGTATACCGTGCTGGCTGTGGAGTGGGTAGGAACCCCACAGGACATGAAACAAAAGGCCTGTCCAGTGCACAGGGAAGCTCCCCAGGACCTTGGCTGAGTCCCCAGCCCCACAGCTGGGGCCTGCCTGCTGGCCTGAGGTTGAGTCAGACACCCACTGTCATGGTATGCAAAGCCAGCCAGAAGCTGAAGGACAACATTTGGAAAGAAAATCCTGCCTCCTGCTGTTGGAAGCCTTCACCATCAGCCGCAAAGAGAAAGCAGACGCATGTGGGCACACCTCAAATCCATGGAAACTCTAGACTTCCCAGTGCTAAGGATACATGAGGATGGTGAAAGGCAAATACATTATTGAGGAAGATCCTTGGAGAGATGAAGAATTGATGGAACAAGAGAGTCACACCCAGACAGAAAAGGGACCATGTAGGCACTGGCGGAGGAAGGCAAAGGATGCCTCAGCTCCATCCGACACCCCTCAAGCACCCAACTCCCACCACAGACAATGAAATACTTTCCAAGATAGAGATTTTTTTTTTTTAAATCGAGTTTTTTTAAAAAAGTGTACTTTAAACTTTGGGAGTCTAGGCAACTTTGGCAAGCTGGGGAAGGGAAGAGAAGTATTCCTGTGGCCATGTAGTTGGCCTGAACTCAGCACATCCTGCCTGGACATGTGTCTGCACCACTGTGAAATGGGATCACAAGCCACAGCGCAGGGGGCTTCTTGTGAGGATGCAATGGGACCTCATACTGAAAACACAACTCCTTGCTCTAAGAAGGCATGCCACCAAAGTGAGCGCCTCTCCCCACACTCCTCTCCCCTCACTCCTCTCCCCCTTCTCTCTCAGCCGAAGGAAACAAGTAAACAAAAAATAAGAAAGGCTTTGCCACCCCCCCATACCAGGCCTAGCACTCCTTCTGTCACTGACAGGGGTCCCGTCTGTTCTGGGACACCAGGGTTAGCAGGAGAGGTGGGGCAGGCGACAGCTCACTCTGTCTTCCCCAGTGGGGTCCCCAGTCCTGTGCCCACAGCACCCCCACCTCTCCAATGGCAGCCTGTGCCCAACAGCTGGGGCTGACGCTGCCATCTGGATGGGAGATGGAGGGTGGGCAGGGCCTGAACTAAAGCCCGGCTTCCTGAGATTCCATTAAAAACAGGCATGTTGCTCATGAGCCCCCCACACCCCCCTGTGCCCGCAGCAGAAGGGCTCCCTGCCAGCGCTGCCACTCCTGATCGCATCAGCCTGGGTAGAGCCTGCAGGCCACACGCCCACCCACCTCTTTACCCTTCGGCTGTTCAAATGCACGACCTTTTGCGACAAATCACACCAAGCCCACCAAATACTCTTCTCTCACTTTATAAGGTGGGGGGGGTGATCACACAGGCCAATTCCATGTAACAAATGAAAATGTATGAGGATAGGTAGAAAGCTGGACAATTGTTAATGAAAACTGGGGAGCCGATGCCCGAGTCATGGAAATGCTATAAGGCACATGTGATAAAGAGAAAGGCAGCAGAGCGCAGGGCCAGCTGCAGACAAAAGCCGTCTGCCTCTTCCCTCCTGGTTTCCTTTTTCTCCGCTTCTATGAGGAACTAACTGAGCGAGCCTTCCACTACCACTGCCACCAAAGAAAAAGGGGCATCCTAGGAAAATACCCAGACAGATGGTCCGTTTGTAGAGTTAAATGGTTTTCCTAGACCTTTTTGCTCCCAAATGCCTCAAAGGAACCAGATGAGGACATCAGCTGGAAAGGGGAGAGAGCAAGACATTCTAAGCTTCTGGCCAAGGATCAGCTGTTTAAGACACCATTTCCACACCCTTAACCCAGCTCCAGGGTTTTGTCTCTGATAAAACTGTCCCTGGATAAATAAGTTATGGTACATGGACACAGGGCAGAATACTATGCAGCCACGAAAGAGGGTAAGGCAGAATATGCCACCAAGCCGTTTTTGTAATACAATTCCAATTTTTGAAGGGGAAAAAGATTTAGGGAGGGAAGAACTATCCAGAAAATCTAACAGATTTATGTTTATATGCACAGAGAAAATTTTATGGAAATGTACAGAAAAAATGCTATTAGAAACTATTGCTAGTTTTCATCTGCAAGAAGTCAAGGGATTTAACCTTCTGTACTAGTTAAAATAATTACGTCATCACTTTTCTAATTTATGATCAATTCATACTCTCTACACACACACACACACACACACACACACACGCTGTTGTTGTTGACTGCCTTCGAGTCAAGCACGGCTCATAGTGACCCTATGAACAAAAGGCCTGAAGCTCCTCTACAACCACGGACATTTCTCAAAGTTCATAGAGTTTTCAGAGGCATGTTGTTTAGGAAGTAGATGCTACTCCTGCATATATATATATGCCAAAACTTATCAAAAGACTCAATTTTAATATATAAAATTTAGTTGTCACTTATACAACTTTTTAAAATGATGAACAAAAAATTGTTCAGCTCAGTTGTAAGAGAAGACTGAGCAAAATAGACAAGGGATTGCTTAGGGGCCTTATGGTGGTGAAATGATTTGAAAAGAATCACAAGAATGGTTACACAACCTGAAAAACATACTCAGTGTCATGCACTAGACATGTAGAAATTGTTTCAGTAAAAACAGAAATAATAGTGAGCAAAAGCCTGTGGGAAGGACATCAGGGACGGCTGCTCACACCCCCAGCTCCACCTCACTGCTTGGCCTGTCTTGTCTAAAGACAGGAGAGAGGTAGAGGCTGACCTTCCCACCTGGCTCTCTCTGGTCAGCCCCACTGAATACCCAGCACTGCCCACACCCCAAGTGCCTGGTCATGAGGTAAAGCATGGAGTTTTCCCTGCTATAGCCTTGGCCGCCTCAGGAGTTGCCAAGAGAGAACCAAAACCAGCCAGACTCTACTGGTGCTTTACGCAAAGCGGCAGACCCAAAGAAGAGGCAGGCCGGTCTCATTAAGTCTTAGGTAGGACCTAGAAGTCTGTCTTCTAGAAGTATTCCCAAGTAATTCTGATAGTGGCCAGGTTCTTTGAGCCAGAGCAACAGAAACCCACCCCCACTGCCTATCCTACCATCATCCCACTCACTCAATGACAAATGGCCTCACAAGTCACCTGCTCCAACTGCCCATGACTGTACTCTGACGTCCTCTGGGCCTGCAAACAGGGGTGGCCAAAGTCCAGCAGGAGCTGGTAGCTAGGCAATAGCCCACAGCTGAGAAGAACACATGGTGCTCAAATAAATGCAACTGGCCTGAAAATCATCCCATCTCCAGACCTCATTTTGCTAAGGATGTCTAATCTTGGACTAAATTAATCACTCTTGTTTGTCATACCCCACAAAATTTTCATTTCACTCAAACCAAACATTCTCTCAAACCTGCAGAGCCAATGTGCCAGAATCTCTTACCAAACCCACAGAAGAGAAAAAAAAATTATCTTCTTTCTTTCCGCTCCTTAGAGACAGAACCTGTTTGAGTCAGCTTATACCCTGTGCTGGATCTGACAACACCCATCCACACACAGCTTACATGTGAAGAGGAGACAGACAACCACAAAGCAAAACAGCAGCACTCAGAAGAGCAACAGAGGGGAACGCTTCATCCTGCTCAGAGGTGATGTCAGCATCTCTAAGACTGAGAACGAGCTGGTGGGGACAGAGGGAAAGAAGTGGACAGCGTGTCCAGGAATGTCGAGTGGTGGGACATGGCAAGTGTGCTGCAAGCAGGCTGAGGAGGAAAGCAGGCTACAAGGGCCGAGTGAGGAGACTTGTAATCTCAGCCTCACAAACTACAGGACATATGAATAGGCAATCTTCAGTTGCTGAACAAATGGAGAAATAGGGAGGCAAATAAGTTTAAAATGCTTCATTCACAGCAGCAACCAACTGGCAATAGTCAGAAACTTCATCAAAGACACACAAGAGTCAGGATCTTGTTCAAATTAACAAGAAGTTAGAGAAAGCCCAGAAAAGGCAGGCTCAGCTCTGGCCTATTCCAGAAGGCCACTTCCAGGAAGAGTGAGGCCCCAACTGAGAGACTCACCTTCCAGCGGGCTCCCTCTGGGGCCGGGGAAAGCACATCCACATCCAGCAGGTGCTCGGTGATCCGGCTGCGAAAACCGCAGTCCTAGGACAAAGAAACGGGAAGACCAGCAGGGCTCACCCTCCCCACTCCCAACCCAGCAGAGAGGCACCTGCTATGTGGTGGCGCAGTGGTTAAGTGGCTGGCTACAAACCGAAAGGTTGGTGGTCTGAATCCACCAGCTGCTCTTCAGGAGGAGGATGTAGTAGTTTGCTCTGTAAAGACTTACAGCCTTGAAAGCCCTATGGGGCACGTCTAAGGGGTCACTATGAATCAGAATCAATCTGATGTTGACTGGTTTGGCTTCTGTTTAATAAATTCAATCTCCCAAATAACCCTGAGAATAGATGCACAGATGAGTGATAAAGTAAGTATGGGAGAAGGTGAATTGCAGACTCAAGGCAGTGAGTACATGGGCGTTTGCTGTAAAGTTCTTCTAAAGTATCTGCATGTTTGAAAACGTTCATAATTAAATGATGGGGGAGGGGAGTAATGCGGAAAGGCTGACACTTGTGCCGCCTCCTCCAGATGAGGATACAGGTTTTCAAGGTCACCCAGCAGATAAGCAGGGGGCCCAGGGTCATACGTGCCCTGGGCTGACTCCAAACACCAAGCATTTTCCATGACACAACCTGTCACTCCCCAGCTGTCACTCCCCATCCAGTGTCCAACCAGGGCACCAGAAGGAGGCCAAAGAGCCCAGAAAAACCTACAGGCAGCCTAGAAACAAGGTTTGGTGGGCCCATCCCAGCTCCTTCCTTATTGTTCCTGGCCTGCATCCCTCTGGACAATAGGGATTAATGAGCGGCTGCTCCTCTACAAACGGCAGGTGCCCATGCCGGTGCCAGCTCCCGCCTGCCCTTCGGCTGCCACAGGACCATGATCCCACCCCTCAGAGCTTGCGATCCCTGCTGGGCTAAGTGAAGGATTGCTACCTGACAGCACGCTAATGGGGACAGTTCTGTCATCAGCCTTGATTAATGGAGAGCTGCCTAGCCAAGGTCTGGTCCTGCTGTCCATGGCTTTCTCGATCCACTCCCAGAGAGAAGAAAAATGCTGATGGGCACTTTTCTCCACGTGGGTGACTCATGTGGAAGGGCTGGACCCCTTGCTTCAAAGCATTCTCTGACAAGGCTATTCTTCATGGATGGTTTCTGCCAACAACAATGACTTTTTGCCTTCTCTTCCTAGTGTGTGGGTTTTCTTCTTTCTGGTGACATTTTTCCCTTCAGTTTGAGTTCTACTCCACTTAATGCAGCTGCCATCTGCCTCCTAAGCCCACGGCTCAGTGAGGGGCTGGAGCATACAGCCTTCTAATTCCACCGCACCCCCCTCAAATCATTACTGTTCATCCCTGACCCTCTCCCATTAATCCCTTCCCTTTGATCTGTCTCCTCCAAACAGATGGAGGAGAGTTTCTAGAGGCGATGCTCTGCCAAAACAGCACCCCAAACTACTCCCCTTAGATATGGACCTGGCAAACGAAACCAGGACACAGCAGGCTGGGTAGAAGGTCTGGGACAAAGATGCTGGCATTTCAGGACAAAGATTTGAGTTTAGAAATAAAACCATCACAACATCACTCCTGCTCAGAGACTGGGGGCTGGTCCACACCACAGCTCAGCGATGTCCTTCCCTCACTTTCATTCCCTCATGTTCTCTCTCCCTTTCTTTTATTCATTCTCTCTCTCTCTCTCATTCTAGTCTCCACCGTCCTAGAGAGACTGGTGTGTGTATTTGATGTTTAGCTAACATCTTAGAAGCAACTCATTTGATCTCAAGAGCAGTTCACAACCATAATAGTAATGAGAAATAACAAACCAGCCAGCTCACTGCTGTCGAATCCAACTCACAGCGACCCCTCAAAGGGTTTTTGAGGCTGTAAATCCTCACAAGAGACTGAGCATTCTCCTGCCAAATCTCAACCGCCAACTTTTAGATTAGCAGCCCAATGCACACTGCACTGTGCCACCAGGGCTCCATAAATGAAATCAATGCCAATGTTTCTCTAATACAGGCTAATACTGTATGCTCTTTCCCTCACTGTCTTTTCACAACAAAGCTATCAAGTGGGTGGGTGGTGGTGGTGGTTGTTAGGTACCATCAAGTTGGAACCAGCCTACAGCTGACCCCACTAACAGGTTTTCAGTGGCACTACACTAGAAGCAGGAGCAACATCCACTTCCTAAACAACATGTCCCTGGTAATGCTATGAACTTTAATAAATGATGATAGCTATATAAAGGTTTCAGGCCTTTTGTTCATAGGGTCACTATGATTTGTGCTTAACTTGATGGAAATCAACAACAACAATGTATTATATGGGAGGAGACTGCTCATCCTTTCCTGTGGAGTAAATGTTGAGTTCAAACTTGTGTCTCCAGATTGGCAGCACAGTTCCTTACTGCTAGGCCACCAGAGTTCAAGCAGGTAGTAGTATCTTACTTAATGATGGAGAAATTGGAGGTAGACACAACCTAAACTTCAATTCTACCACTATCATCACCACCCCCTTACTTCCTATATGGTATTGAGGCAAATTACTTAACCACCAAAATGAAATCCACTGCTGCAGAGTCGATCTAACTCACGGTAACCCTCCATCAGGACTCCAAGGCTGTAAGTCATTATGGGAGAACACTAACCGTCTTTCTCCCAGAAAGAGGCTGGTGAGTTCAAACCACCAATCTTTTAACTAACAGCAAAACCTATTATAATAACGCATAATGCCACAGGGACTCAAATTCCCTCCTGCTCTTCACCATCACTGCACTACCTCACCTTAAACTCACCAGATCACTGATGGACTCAGAGTTGGAAGCAGCAGAGTCGGTGAGCTGCAACTCCTTCACACGTTCACTGACCTCCAGCTCCTGAAACAAAAGATACAGACACATCACCGAGGACGCTGCAGAGGGGGACCGCTGGGGAATCTCATTCAGACTGCAGTGCCAACACAGATCTCTGCCCAAACAAAAAATGCAAATGCTTCTTCTTGAAAGCATGGAGGGACCTGGAGACCCTCTCATTCTCTCTGCACACATGCACTCAACTCCCTACCCTTAGGCTGGGCAGCCCGGCTGAGACTGGACAGCTACACCCTCAATCAGACCTACAAGGCTGTGTAATTGTAAGGAGATCCAGGTGCAGTGGGAGGGTTAGAAAGCCGCGAGTGTGAAGTCGGCTCTGATCCTAAATGAAACAGGATGAATGTGCTTTTCTATAAAAAAGAGCTTTAAAATGCTCTTTATATTAATTACTTCACCACCTATCTGGAGAAGGAATAGGGATAAGGGGTTAGAAAATCCAAAATGCCAAAGAGAGACTGGCATACCTCTGCCCATTGATATCATTGTCCTGGACTTGCCAAAGTGACTACACTACTCTCGTGTTTTGAGTTGGTTCAGAAAGAGCCCAGAAATCAATGCACAGAGTCTTGCCATAACCTGATCTACCTGTGTGGGCAGGACGGATACCCTCAGCTATGCTGCTACCTCCCTCAGGCTTCTTCCTCTACAGGAGCCCTGTGGACCCCACGTTGATGCTAAGGTATAGAAGAGAGAGAGGAAGGGAGAGAGACAGAATGAAGAAGAAATTAATAACCCAAGGAGTGGGAGTGCCAGTGATGTGAAGTTCTATTGCCAGCAGTGTTGGAGTTTTCATTCATGATTTTTCAATCTGCTGGATCTGGGCATGTTCGTCACAACTGAGGTTTGTGGGTGATGCTGTGAGCTCAGTGCAGAGCCTGCAAATGAATCATCTGACTAAGTGGTAAAGATGCGGGGCTGAGAATGTGCATAAGGCTTAAGAGAACAGCACAGGTTGTAGCCAGCCTCTGCCTACAGGTGACGTACTTCACTGACATCCGATCCTCTCTCTGATTGGGTGGAAGCCTTTTGTTTTTGCTCCTCTTCAGCTTCTTCCTTCGTGAAGCCCTCCTCTCCTGCATCCACAGATGTCTTCTTTTCAGAAACTCTGGCAGACTGAGCACCCTCTGGGTGCATGCTGGGCATCGCCTGACTCCTAGAGGCCTGGGAATCACTCTTCTCACTCTGGTCTTTTCCAGGGTGCCAAGAGCCTGACTCTCTTCCCTCTTGTCCGTGGCCATCGGCACTGCTCAGGCTGCTGTCTGCATCCTGGCTCAAGAGCTTGCCGGGCGTCGGGGGACCAGCAGCATTGGAGTCGAGAGAAGCATCCTTCTTCTCCTCTGGGGGGCTTGTCCTGGGAGACTCCTAGGGAGCACAGAGCACGTCAGAAGGAAGACGCGTTAGGGATTATAAAAAGGAGTTTAAGGACTTGCTACAAGGCAGAGATGTGCACTCTTTGACTCTAATTCTGTGCCTAATGGTTCTCAGACACCCGAAAAGCTTTCTAAAATGCTTATTCCTGGCTCCTCTCCAGATCTAGTAATTAGAATTTCGATGGTAACTGACACACCCAACCTGGCCTCCATCCACAGATGGGCTTGGAAACCAGTGCAAAGGACTATCCACCCCCTTTACCACCTATCAGGCCCTTGAGTAATAAGTCTGTCTCCAATGGTACAACTTCATTCCAGCCCCACTGGCTCCAAAGTGAGTATCTAGTCAGAATGATAACTAATAATCATGTAAGAGAAAGCGCCCAATGTCTTCAGTTTCTATATTTCACTTTTTAAAAGCAACAGGGGCGGGGAATGAGAAGTGCTCCCCTCTTCAATACCCTCCCCTTAGTCTCTGTGCAAAGAGATCATGTGCAACCCTGGAGACAGGATCTACTCAAGCTTTGTCAGTTCAGCTATGCCAAGAGGGGATCAGGTGTACAAGAGATCTACTGGTAGAAATCTCTGTGATGGATGAAGGAGACTGGGGACTAGAGAAGGTGAGGACAGTCTTCACAACATGATACAGGTCTGATACTTGTGATGGAAGAAAAGGAAGGAAGGTGATTTGATTAGAAAGAACTTCCAGTTATAACACAGTTTTGTGAAAACAGTGGCCAGGCAGGTGAAAAGGTCCATGTTAAAGGAGTTCTACCTGGGTAGAAATGGCTACACTCTGTCCCTGGGGAAAAGCACGGCCTTGGCATGAACACTGGCAGATCCAAAGGTGCAGAAGCTGGAGGCTGGTAATCTACCAACTTGACCTCAGCAGGGCCTCGTGGGAAAAGATCTGAGCAGCACACCTCAGCTAGTACAATCTATCCCCACACAAACCTCACTCTAGAGACTATGAAAAATCTAAGGCTGCTTCTACTCAAGTTCTTCTGAATATATCAAAACCGAGAGAGCAAACCCTCAGGTGGAAATACGACCAGTGATCCCTCCTGGGCTCTATGTGTGAGGCCTTCCTCCCAAAAAATCATCTTGCTAACACTGGGGCTGCCAGTCTGAACAACTTCTGGTCAAGGATTTTGAAGACTTCCTGATTGCTTATCCTGAAGACTCAAAACCAGGAGCATGATGACTAATGAGTGGTCTAAGGGCCGAAGAAGCCCTAAGCAAGGCCCTTACTGTTGCTGTCCATTCAAGTATCCACTGAGTCCCAGGATGGGACCACCTGTCTGCAGGTCTGGCAGTCTACTGAAAAGCAGTCAAGATTTCCAAGGATGGGGAGCTAGAAGCCAGGTATGCTCAGCTTAAATCTTAGTTGCATACTTATAGCTGTATGACTTTCAGAAAACTACTTAATCTCAGTTTATCGAAAAGACGGGAAGTAGCAGTACCTATTTCATAGGGCTGTTGGAAGAAAAACTAAGTCAACATTCATTAAATTAGTTAACTTTAAAAAAAAACAAAACAAAACACACCTCATTCAATGAGTTAAAGAAGTCCCTGAGTTGCATAAATGATTTATGTTCAATTTTTTTTTCTTGGAGATATAAATATATTGTTGTTGTACTTGATAGATCTCTTTTTTTATGTCTTGTCATTTTATTGCAAAGATTTATGTTCGACTATTAACTTAAAGCTTGGGGTTCAATCCAATCTAGTGGCATGATCAAAGAAAGTTTTGGTAACATGATTCCATAAAAATAGTTGTTAGCCATCATCACTCCAGTTCTCACTTACAACCCCCTCATGCGTGCAGAGTAGAACTACTCGAAAGACGTTGAAAGGCTGTGACTTTTAGAAGCAGATCATGAGGCAGATCCTCCAGGTGGAGGTAGAACCACCAATCTTCTAGGTGGAAGTTGAGCACTTGACCATTTGCACCATCCACCTCCCTCAGGCAAGAAAACTATAGAGTAATTCCACTCTATAAAACATGAGATATCAGGGAGCTCTGGTGACCTAGTGGCAAGAAGCTGCACTGCAATCCCAGAGGTGTGCAGTTTGAATCACCAGATGCTCTGCTGGAGAAGGAGGGGCAATCTCCTCCTGTACCAGTCAGATTCGATTTGACGGTACACACACAAAAAATAATAAAATTCAAAAAAATTTAAAAAAAACACACATGAGATAGCTTGGACACTGATGTTCAGAGCAGCATTATTCACAATCACAAGAACATGGAAACAAACAAAGAACATGGAAACAGCCCAAATGTCTATCAACAAACAGCTTGATTGAGAAATTGTGGTACATTGACATGATGGAATAGTATACAGCACTCAGGAACAATTTCGAAAAATACTATATAACATGAGAGAAGCTGAGAACATTATGCTAAGTGAACTAACTCAGGCCCTAAGGACAAATACTGCATACAGCCATTATTGTAAAAACAGGATAACTCGGAAGACGTATATGGATATCCAAAGAGGGATGGGGAGGTGATAGAGAGGCTAAGGGCAGGAAGGGGGAGAAAACATAGTCACAGAGTTTGGTGGGTGGAGGGAGAGGGAAAAGGAATTAGAAAAGATCCAGTGGAGATCTGAAGAGATCTATTACCATGTAAAAATGGGCATAGATCAATGGTGATTAATTTCTTTTAATTTATTATTAATTTCAATGAAAATTTACAGAGACTTTGGATTTCCATTCATTCATTGTTGCATTTTTCACCCCTCCTAACCCTCCCCCCTAGTACACTGCCCTCTTAAAAAAGTAAAAGAAAAATTATTTCATTGTTTTACAAACCCTCCCCCCAGGTCCACTCCACTAAGCAGCCTTCGCTCTAGACTCGTGTCATGACAAAAATACCTAGTCACATATCCCTTTTAAACAGTTTTCTCCCTCATTTGTTTCAATGCAGCATACATTATTGAACCCATCTTTCTCAGTCTCCCCCCAACTCCGAGGTCAGTCCTGTTTTACAACAGTGGCACCATGCAGTATTTGTCCTTTTGTGACTGAGATATTTCATTCAGCATAATGTCCTCCAGGGTCACCTATTTTGAATAATATTGCATGAGTTCCTTGTTTTTCAATGCAGCGTAGTATTCCATTGTGTGAACACACCACAGCTTCTCTATCCATTCGTTTGGTGATGGGCACTTAGGTTGTTTCCAACTCCTTGCTATTGTGAACAAAGCCACGATAAACATGGGTGTGCATATATCTGCTTGGATGTCAGTTATGGTCTCTTTGGGATATATTCCCAGCAGTGGAATTGTTGGGTCAAATGGTATCTCTATTTGCAACTTTTTGAGAAAGCACCATACCGCCTTCCACAGGGGTTGCACCATTTTACACTCCCACCAACAGTGAATAAGGGTTCCAGTTTCTCCACAACCTTGCCAGCATTTGTTGCTTGCTGTTCTGTTAAATTTTGCTATTCTGACTGGGGTGAGATGGTATCTCATAGTTGTTTTGGTGATTAATTTTTAAGACACAATGCACGGGAATGATTGTTATTAAACACAATGAATTGTTATGAAACCACAAAGCATAAATAATTTTTTTTCTAAAAAGTGAGATAGCAAGGAGTTGGAAACAACCTAAGTGCCCATCAACAAACAAATGGCTAGAGAAGCTGTGGTATATTCACACAATGGAATACTATGCTGCATTAAAAAACAAGGAACTCATGCAATATTATTCAAAATGGTTGACTCTGGAGAACATTATGCTGAGTGAAATATCCCAGTCACAAAAGGACAAATATTACATGATGCCACTGTTGTAGAATGGGACTGTCCTTGGGGTTGGGGAGAGAATGAGTAAGATGGGTTCAATAATGTATACTGCACTGAAACAGAGGAGGGAGAGAACTGTTTAAAAGAGATATATAACTGGGTATTTCTGTCATCACAGGAGACTAGAGCGAGGGTTACATGGTGGAGGGGACCTGGGGGAGGGTTTGTAAAACAATGAAAGAATCTTTTCTTTTACTTTTCCATAATTTTTGGACTCATGTACTTATAACTTGTTAGTCAAATTTGTGTCTTCTAGGTTGCAACACCCCCATGATACATCTTCAAGGATATGAACATGTACGGCCAAGCACAATCAATAAGAGTGCATCTAAATTCCAAAATCAATCTCCATAATAGTCTATGTGTTTCCTACTGCCAAAGGGGCCCTTTAGAGTAGTGAGAGAAGATCTTCACCCTGAAACCCACAGCGTCCCTTTTCAGCAGGAAGTAGCTAAGAGAATACGCCATCCCCTTTTCCTTATGACTCAGGGTGAAGTCTCTCTCAGGGAGGAGTGATAGGGAATGGCAAAGGACACACTGACAAAGAAGATTAAGCAGAACAGGCTTTGACAAGCACTGTGGCATTTGGACAAGAACAAACTGGGAGGAGGGTAGAGAGAATAGTGCAACAATGAATGAGTGGAAGCCCAAAATCTCTGTAAATGTTTATGAAAATTAATAAAATATAATTATAGAAAAAAAAAGAAAGTATATGGGTCAAGAAATAAAAGCCCATAACAGTTGAAAAAAAAAATAAATAAAAAGTGAGATAGCTGTCAATTGGAATCAACTCAATGATACTAGATTTAAACAAACTAAAGAACTCAGAACCATGCCTGCCTGATCTATTGTTCTATTAACTGCTTCCATAAAGATTAAAGCTGAAACCCTGAGGGGCGGGGGGATTGTCACACTAGGTTGCTATGAGTCAAAACCAATACAATCACCTAACTAACAACATTATAGGGAGCTCCAGTGGCTTAGTGGTAAGGAATTGTGCTGCTAACTCAAAGGTACACGGTTCAAATTCAAAAGATGCTCTACAGAAGAAAGATGGATAATCTCCTCCTTTGTGATTTACTGCCTCTGGAAACCCACTGGAGGGTCAGCAATGGTTGGTTCCAAGTTGACAGTACACAACAACATTGTATGTTGACTCACATATTCACTCACTGGGCACCCTCTATGTAAAAGAACACTGCCCTGAGGGGGCCCAAATAAGGACAAGACATAGATCCTGCCCTCCAGGAAGTCAGCTGTGAAGAAAGGAGAAATGCCCCAGAGAGCTCTAATTATGTGTCTTTACTGAACACAAGCACTGGGAAGAGGCAAGGGGCTTGACGGTGATGCAGTCATCAGCCTCATCAGCTCTAAGTAGAAAAGCTTAGAAGGGGTGGGCTCCCTACCAGACTGAAAACACAAAGGCTGGACCCTGCAGTACGACCTGTCCTTCTCCATCCCTAACGTCCAGTGTGGTTACCTCACCACGAACCCTGGGTGAGGGCAGGGAGCAAGACGAGTCCCTCGTCAAGGAAACCAGCTTAAGGGTGCAGGCTGTGCCTTCTCCTCCTGATAGACCAATAATCACCAGTATGGGGAAGAGATCAGTAAGTAGTCTGTGGGGCTCCTACAAGGTGGGAGTTCCTGGGGGCATTCAAAGGTTATCAGCCCTCCACACAAACACCCAGCAAGTGGGAAATAATCTGGCCAGGTTTATTCAAGAGCAAAGACTCTCCTGCTTGTAGCAGGAGCAGAGCCTGGCTCCAGAAGTGCTGTCTGATAATAGATCTTAAGTTAGGGGTGAGAGGTATCAAGCTATGAGTACGGAACCATCATCTTCAGGATAAAGTTCACATCTCATCCTTGGGCCCACAGAGCCTTCTTGACCCAGCCCTGGCTTGCTTCATCTCCAGCCACATGCTGCACATAATCTATCACTCCCTGTGAACAGTCATCACACTGTCCAGTTACTTTCCCATACTTGTGCCTTAACAACCCCTACTGCCCACTAACAACCTGCCGTTGGTCCTCGGCATCACTTCTTCCAGGAAGCCTTTCTCGATCCTATGACAGCAGGCCTGAGATGAGCCTTCTCCCATGCTCTATTCTAACAGCAATCAAACAGATGTGACTTTGTTTGTTTCCCTCACCAGATTAGCTCCTTATTATCCTCATCGTCTAGTTCCTGGAACACAGAAGGGGTTCACGGAATGTTTGCTCAATTTAAAAAAAAAAAACCATGAGGAAATATGTCATCCAATTGTAAGGAATTCAGATTTCTCTTCCTACTTTGCAAAATGATGATGTAATGATTACCTAATAAAGTTTTACACAAATTAAAATTTATAAATTTATTAAAATTATAAATTAAAATTTATAGAAATTAAAATTTCTATGAAAAGCGTTTATTAAACTCTTAAGTGGTGAAATAAATGTTAACCAGAGGCTATAACACATTATATATTTCAGTCACTATGAACCACATTTACAATCGCCTGAGCTTTCTGGGGGCCCATCTTATTGTTAGTAACATGTTACAGACAATATTGTGGCATATAATCTGATTATGTGATTCACAGATGTTCACCTGAAGATATCGGATGTTATGATTTAGAGATAATTGAAAATAAAAAGCACCAATAATAAAAACTAAAAAAAGAAAGAGAGCTCTGGTCGCTCCATGGTAAAGAGTCGCACTGCCACCCAAAGAAGGCACATGACTCAACTTGAAACCACTAGAGGCTCTGAGTGCAGGAAAAAGACGGGCAGTCTCCTCCCGTGCGATTTCCTGCCTCTGAAAACCCTCTGGAGGGTTAGCTATGACTCGGTTCTGACTCGACAATACACAACAACAAAAACAAAAGAGACAAATAATGAAAACTTAAAAAAAGGTATCTGACTTACATGAGAACTGAGTATACACATAACAGAACAGACAGAATCCTGTCTTAAGCTGAAGACCACCTATGTTAATACTCAAAATTATGGAAAATAATCTATCAGAAATCAGAATGAGACTCTCACTACCAGGTCCAGGTAGTTAGGGTCCCAATCTTCCTACAAAAATGTTAGGTCCAGTCTATCTAACTGTGCAAGCTTAATTTCTTACTGTTTTAACAAGGTGGGGCTTACACTCAGGTGCCCACCTACACATTAAGACTGGGAAGCATGGCTAATACGACCTCAGCTTGCATTCACTGTGGCCATCCTGACTAACTCCAAAGACAGGGCAGCTTAGGCACATCTCAGGGCAGAGAAGGTAGCTGCAAACATTTGCTAAAGATTACCCACCAAAGAAAAACTGCGTGTCCTGAACACCCGTCTGACTCCAGGCTCATCTCTTTTTCTTTACTCTCCACTCCTGACACTCTGGTCCCACATCACCATGGCCCAAGGCCTAAAGCCTGGACTGGAATGCACCCTAGGTAAGGAAGACACAATCTCCTGCCCCAGGGCTTGGGGGTGTTCAGGTAAGGCCTGGGGTTTGCCCTTGGCTCAGAGTCCTGTCCCTTCTGTCACTTCTGCCACAGCCTCAGGTCCTTGACTATCTCAAGGCAAATTTCTGTTGCTCTTTTTGTTGTTGCTGTTGCTTTTTTAAAAAAGACCTTGCCATCTGCATGCGAAGGGGTGCAGGACAGTGCCTGAAAGAGCCATTCATGAATATTTAATATCCACCCCCAAGCTAGGATAGGTCCAGCGGTGTGAGCCCCCTCCTCCAGTGCTGGAGCCCTTACAGCAGGATTCCAACAGTCCACGTGGTACATACAGGAGGGGGAGCTGGGCATCAAGGTTGGTGCTGGTCCTATGTGGGGAGGTCCCCTTCAAGGCAGCCGTCAGTCCAGCTGACTCTCCACATCGCATTCCCACTCGATTAGTCTCCATTCACTGCACAGCCCCCTGGTGTAGTTAGCGCTTTCCAATCACACTAACATCACTGCCTGCTATTTCTAAGCCCTGGCTCCCTCCCTCGCCTTTGATCCACTGACAGGCTTTTCACCATCTCTGCATGCTGCCTGCTCCCTGCCCTTCACTCTCCCCACCTTCACTCACACCCATTCTCACTGTCTGTTTCATGAACCCTTGCTTTTTGATTCTGTAAGAAGACTAGAAATGGGGTAAGCTGGGAGGGAGGTAAGGGAGGGAAAGATGAAGCGGGAGAAGCATTCTTACCATCCTACTGCCCTCTTATGGAATCATGAGCAAAGTGACTGTGGACCACTGAAAGGGATCTTCTACGGCCACCTGGAGGCCCAGGAGCAGAGACTGGACATCAGCTCAAAGATCCAAGGGCTGTTAACTGTAACCAGACCTTTTCAAAGGGCAATGCTCATGTCTGTGCTGAGATTCCGACTCATCCCACCACTAATCTTTCTCAAGAGAAAAAGCTCTAGCTACTGCCTGAGGTTAGAGCACAGGAACTCAACACTCCATGTGGCAAAAAAGAACGAAATCTGCTGGGATGCTGAAGAAAGGGGTGGGAGGTGTCCTTAACACCTCCCACTCCAGACATTTCCCCCTGTCACACTGGGCGGCCTATTTATATTAAAGAGGTTATAAGAATATGTTTAAAAGCTCCCACTCCAGCACAGAAGCAGATTCATCAGAAGGAAAACCTTTGAAAAGCCAGGGCATGTCAAAGTAGAAAACCCCTTTGCTGGCATCTATACACCATTGTGAAGTAAAAATTAGCCCAAATAAACTGCAATCATGATTGATTCACATTAGGATCTTCAGTCCACCAGCTGACAGCAGGGACCATGTAGCTACTCTATCCAGAAAGTAGGACAGTCAAGAGAAGAAAACTGCATGCACCCTGAGTGAAGAGCATCTCTGTCTCAATGGGGTTCATTCATTCATTCCCTTATTCCTTCTCTCAATTATGCAGCAAAACTTCTCCCAGGTACTTCCTTTCTGTGTCCCAGACACTGGTCTGGGTGCTGGCCACATAGATGTATGTGAATACAGCAGAATCTCTAACTTGCTCATTGGAAACTGTCCTCATTATCCAAAAACACAGCAAACTTCCTTTTGACACCCCTAATTCCATTCATGGTCATTCTTCTGGCCATTCAAAGTTTGATGCCCTCTTTTATTCCATCTGTACTACACACCATAATGGCAGAGGAGAATAAACAAAAAGTCCTACGTTTAGAGTTTAGGGAACCAAACTGACTAAAGACTTTGGATAAAACCCAACCAGAACAGGCCCCACTCAGAAGGAACTGTTTCAAAGCAGACAAGTATCAGATGAGACACACTTGGTGGGGAGGGTACTAAAATTATACCACTATCCATCTGCTAGTTTGTAGTACTACGGAGGTTTACAAGCGGCTGTGATATTGGAAGTTCTGTCAGTGGTACTTCAAATATCAGCAGACAACGGGGTTGGACAGACTTCAGCAGAGCTTCTAGGCTAAGAAAGATTAGGAAGAAAGGCCTGGCAACAGACTTAGGAAAAATCACCCAATGAAAACCTTACAGCTCATCACAGAATGTTGTCAGATAAGAGTGCAAAAAGATGTGAGGCCCCCAGAGTGGAAGGCATGTAAAAGCCACAACAGACTCAATGATAACTAATATTAAAATTACTGATTAAAATATATCTGGTCAGAGCCAAAAATCTGAACTAATGAGGTCTAATTATAAAAAAGGGCCTACCCAGTGTCTAGAGCTAGATCACCCCAGAAGGCCCACCTCCATCTCTAATCTCAGGGCCCGTCAGCCAGGATGTGCAGCCTTTAGTGGCCCAAGACATCAACCAGGCTCTCATCGTTAAGTGGAAAACCAAGAAATTAGGGTCAGAGATAGTAAGAGCGTAGTGATAATAAGGAAGTAGTTTAAATCCATGCTGCGGCTACTACTGCTTGACAGATGAATTTGTTTCCTTTACTTTTTATTATCATTTGAATGAAAGTTTATCAGTTGGTTTTCTATTCAACAGTTCACACCCATTTTGTTCCCTGACACCGACTGCAATCCCCACAATGCTACAGTACTCTTTCACTTCCTCCCTGTGCTCACTGGTTCAGTCCTCCTCCTTTCCTGCCTCCTGCGCTTTATCCTGGGGCAAGTATTCCCCCTCCCCTACCCCATGGTCTCCTGTGGTTAACTGTTCGAAGGAGTGTGTACCTGCTTTTCTTCCCCTTACAGGCCTGTCTATTGTGAAAGTCATGCTGGTGAGTTCAGTTCCAGCTTGCAGGGTAATTAAGGGTCACCTGCTCAAAGGTTCTCTCTGTCTCCATCAGACCAATAAACCTGGTCTTGCCTATATATTGAGGTTTGTTTCATATTTCCCCCCACACTCTATCCAGAACCCTCTACTGTGAACCTGCTCAGAGTGGTCGGCAGTGGGAGCTAGGCACCCCTTGGTCTCAGGGCTGTGGAGATTTGAGCTCATGAATTCTATTTTCTCTTGGGACTGTTTCCATGTATCTTTGAGTTTCTTCACTTTTCTACACATTAAATAGGGGGTAGCAATAGCTGAACCTTAGGGGGCCACTTGCAAGCTTATCAGACTCTAGTCTCTACTCCCCAACATAGGATGGAGAACACGTTCTTTGTGGATAGTCAGACCAACTGATCTTGATGTCTGAGAGACTCTGCTTCTGAGTCTGCAGACCTTGCAACTCTTAGCTTTAGTTATAGCTAAATTGACACAGCTTTGCCCTATATAGATATATTTATAACACATGCAACTGCCTACATAGAAACATCACCTTCCAAACCCATGTATGTTCAGGGATTACATTCCTTCACGGACCCTCTCTGTCCATGTGCCCACTTGTAACAGTCGTTTTTACTGAAAATGCAGGCAGTGTCTCTAATTCTTGTGCATCTCTCCATATTTTGCTTTTCTTTAGAAATATTGTGCTGATCACAGCCTTTTCCTTCACCCCAATGAATGCATGGCTGATTAATCAACATTCTAATAAAGTGCCAGTGCTCTAATTGATTAATAAGATGTTTCCAATGTTTGATATTTTCATTTATTGAGCTGGTTCTGACTCATAGCAACCTGATCCTCCACCCAGTTTCTGAGGTTGTAAACCTTTACCAGAAGGGATTGTCCAACTGTCTCCTTGGCGCGTCTGGTGGATTAACACTCCTGCCCTTTAGTTTAGCAGTGCTGCCAGCACGCCACACATTAGTCTTGTGACAAATTTAACTGATTAAGTTTACAATCAGTATTTCAATGTTGAGTTTATCTTAATTAGACCGGGAAGTCTATCACTGAGTTTACTATTTTTTGTACAAGTATAAGAATGTATTGGGAACTTCTAGGTATTTCTAGGTACCTAGGTTTTGGGATTTGTTTTTGTTTGAGTTTTATAAAGAGCAGTTCAGTGGCAATGGAGGACTAGAAGCAACAGGCAGCATGTAAGACTATTTGGGAAGGTGTTCTCATTCACGCTCTGCATCTTCCAGACCTTGTGCCTTTACTCAAGCTGTTTACTTGTCTGCAACATCCCGTTCATCTTCCACGTCTAAAGCTTACCTACTCCTTAAGACCCAAGTCGAGTGTCATTTTTCCATCAACTTTCCCCTGATCTCTTGTAACAACTTCGTCCTCAGAACTCTGTCAAACAGTGCATCTGTGCTACAGCTGCTCACATGCTCTGCTTTACAGTTTCCTAAACAGTCATTCCTCCAGCATTTGCTGGGCGTGAATGAACTAAGTACCAAGTACCTAGTGAGTTTCTTCTCCCTGAGATGCAAACTCCTTGAAGACGGATATAGCCATGTCTCCCACAGCCAGCAGTCAAAATTAGGAATCTGAAAGAAGTCACATCTCTGTTCAAAGCTCTGGTAGCCCCCAAAGCCTGTGTAATATGGAATCAAATCCAAACTTCCCAGCTGGGCATAGAGGACCTCCACGGCCCAGCCCCAGCCTGCCTCCATAATCCCCACCCTCAGTGCTCTCCCACCTGAGCTCTGCATTCCAGAAGGAGGAACCATCCTATCTTCCCCACAATTCACCCTGCACCATCTGCTCTCCTCTCACGGCTCGTCTCGAGTCCTGCCCATCAACCCTCCTGGCTTACTTCAGATGTCTGCTTCTCAATAACGCTTTCTGCAGTCACCCCAAATTGCAAGGAGCCTCTGAGTTCTCTCTTCTCACAGCATGCTATTTAACCTTCCTTACGGGAGCCTTGGTGGTGCAGCCCAGAGAGAGTTATGCTGCTAATCCAGAGGCCATGCCTCTCTGGCAGTTCAAATCCAACCGCTCTTAAGGAGAAAGATAGGCAGTCTCCTCCTGTTCTATTTATAGCCTTGGGAACCCACTGAAGGGTCAGCTACGAGTAGTTTCCAGCTCAATGGCAATGAATTGAGAGTGCTGAAGCCTTTAGCATACCCTACTCTGTGTGTTCTAGTCATTTAGTTCTCTCTTCTATGAGACTCTAAGGTTTTAGGGCAGCAAGCCATATCTCCTTTATGTTTGAGTGATCGATACACTTGCCAGTGTATTTTGTGGAAGCAGTCAACGAATGGTGGTTACCTGGTAAATTAATAAACTCCTTCTCCCTCTTGTCCTTCCACCAATTCTCAGAAACCCCATGCGAAGAGGACTGAAATAAAATGGTTCAGCTTTCAAAAATGCACCCCACAAAGTGTAAAGCCTAAGAAACAAGGAGGGACAGCCCAGGCTGGCGCATTTGTCGGCAGGAGCTTCAGGCTCTTACCTCATACTCAAAATCACCCCCTAGGGCCCCAACATCCAGGTGCAGGTTCTTAAGAAGCTCACTTGAGCTGCGGAGACTCTGTGGGGATAAAAATAATTACAAAGGATCAGTCTAAGAAACTGGATGGGAAAACTCATTATAAGGAGTCAGTTTAAAGAAACAGGGCAGCCTCAGGGTGACCGGGATAGGGAGGAGAAATGGACACTGTTGAGCTGGCACGTAATGCCCAGAGAGGACTTCAGTGGTGTTTCAGGTAGGATCCTGACAAAAAGCCTCACAAAACTGCCTTTGCCTACCTAGCATGAACAATGGTTCAAGTGGCCAAGACTTCCTGCACTAGTTATGCTTACTGAGCTAGATGTAGGAAGAATTGAGACTGGTCAAGAAAAGGAGTGGTATGCACACCCATGTTTATTGCAGCTTTGTTCAGAATAGCAAGGAGTTAGAAACAACCTAAGTGCCCATCCCCAAACAAATGGACAGAGAAGCTGTGGTATAGTCACACAATGGAATACTACTCTGCATTGAAAAACAAGGAACTCATGCAATATTATTCAAAATAGGTGACCCTGGAGGACACTATGCTGAGTGAAGTATCTCAGTCACAAAAGGACAAATATTGCATGGTGCCACTGTTGTAAAATAGGACTGACCTCGGGGTTGGGGTGAGACTGAGGTTCAATAATGTATACTGCACTGAAACAGATGAGGGAGAAAACTGTTTAAAAGAGATATGTGATTAGGTATTTTTGTCATGATCATAGTCCAGAGGGAAGGCTACATGGTGGAGTGGACCTGGGGAGGGTTTATAAAACAATGAAAGAATTTCTTTTTTTTTTACTTTTCCAAGAGGGTAGTGTACTGGGGGGAAAGGTTGGGAGGGGAGAAAAGTATAACAATGAATAAATGGAAATCCAAAGTCTTTGTAAATTTTCATTGAAATTAATAATAAATTTAAAAAAAAAGATTTAAAGGGGGAAAAAAGGAAAGAAGTGGTGCCTCACAAATCAGTTTTACTTCTCTTCAAAATAGCACGGAGGGTCTACAGGCCGGGGAAGGGCTTCCTCAGTACCTGGTTGTCACTCTCCTCCTTCTCGTTGGGCTCCTCCCCTAAAGCCAACAGGTTGAGAACATTCTTATCCTCGTGAATGGATTCCAAGAGACTTTTTGTAAAAGCCGAACTCTTGAGACCCTGTGAGTGCTCCCAAATAGAGAGAAAAGTCAAAGGACTCCCCAGGAAGACCTTTAAAACAGCCTTTAGAATGCATTTCCCACTCTCAGTCCCACTCTGCACGCAAAGCTGTCCTCTGTCCCTCCAGCTCTTCTCTAAGTCCTGCTGCATGGACAAGGGAAGCAGTAGGGAAGACTCTATGGCGTGTATCTATTTTCAACTGCCCACAGTTCATATCCAGCATCACACAGTATGTCTACTCTTCCCAACAAAATGATGAGCTTTGGACGCTCAGCCTGTGCTCTTTCTCATCTCTGGGTTCCGGTGCCAAGCAGGGGACATGCAGTAACTAGATCCAATGATCACATGGGAAAGTATTTACCAGCATTTGTTCTCCAGGCTGATTGGACTCCACCAGGTTTCCCATGTTCATGCTTTGAGATCCACGAAGAGCAGAGGGTGGGACATCCCCAAGGCCTCGTAAGGGAGCCAAACCCCCAAGAGGAACGTGGACTGGGGCTAACGAGGAACGCAGGGCCTGGGCAACAGAAAACCTCATTACAAATCCAAAGAAACTCATTACAAATCCAAGGAACCATGGGCTCTGGGAGTGTTGGGGACAGATATAAAAATACACGGTCTAAATCTTGCCCGCTCAAATTTAAACCACCTCTGCTCAGAGGCTGCTAATGAAACACAACATCCAGAAATTACCATGGTGTCAAGTGTGTAAGAAATCACGGGCTGGCTTCCTGCTTCTCATACCTCTGCTGCTATCTCACAGCAAACACTTCTTTTACATCTGGCAGATGCTCTGCTCACCTCTCAAAAGCCATATAGGAAGTATGGGGGAGAGGGGAGCAGAGACAAAATCCTCAGGTGTCATCAGAAAGAGTCTCTACAGATAAAGTCCAAAGTTAAGGGGTCAACAGACAGCAGCGTGCACATACTATTGAGGGCACCAGAAGTGGACACCAGCCAAAGGTGGTTACCTCTGGGGAGGGTATACTCTCCGAAGAACCCCTCTATTATATTAGGTACCTGCACTCTGGTACTATCTGACTATTTCAATTATAGCTATGCATTGCTTTGACAAAAATAAATATAAATTATTTAAAAGTATGCACAAGCAATGAGAAAACTTTCTTGCTCCTCCATATGAGGAGGAGGCGGCGGCTTGTAAAGGTAATAATGTGACCAGTCAGTCCGTCCTTTCCCTTCCCTCTTCACAGGAGGGCCAACTCAAGGATGACTGCAAAAAGGAAGGAGGCTGGGAGACCCCGGGTTACTCAGCCTCAGATGCCTCAGTTTGTTTTGCAGGACAGACGATGTGGACCTTGCCATCTAGGGTTTGTGGAGAAACTCAAATGAGATGGTTTTATGAGTGGTGAAGCTCTACAAAGTATTAAAGAACTGTTATTCTAGGGGTGGCCTAGACATAAGGAGTTGTGCTGCCAAGTCAAAGGCAGGTAGTTTGAATTCCTGGGAGGAAGATGGGCAATCTCCTTCCACGTGATTTACAGCCTCTGAAAACTCACTGGAGGGTCAGCTATGAGTCACTTCCAACTCAACAGTTCATAACAACAGCAACGCATATAGCAACATGGGTTTCTCAGAAATAGAGGCATGGATAGCATTTTGGGTACAAATTTTTAAAAGTCCTTTAAAATGGTGCTGGAGATGAGTATTGAATATACCGGCTGATAGGAGAACAAACAGGTTCATCCTGGAGAGGGTGAAACCAGGCTGCTTCTTGGAGACAAGGATTCTGAAGCTCCGTGTGACATACTTTGTACATGTTGCAAGGAGGGACCAGTTCTTGGAGAGGGACATTATGCTTGGGAGGATAGAGGGACAGCGCAAGAGAGGAAGACCCTCGATGAGACAGATTGATTCCGTGATTAGGGTAATAAGGGTAGGTGTGTCAGAGACAATAAAGTTGGCATAGGTCAGAGCAGGGTTCAGGGCTACTGTACAAAGGGTCACTATGAGTCGCAAGCGGCTCAACAGCATATAAAAACAACAATAATAACAACAACTTTAAAATTTGTTCCTAAAACTTTTTGAAAATACAAAAGTTCCATTTCTCTCTAATCCCACAGGGACTGAAGAGAAAAAGGAGCTCAGAGGAGGTCAGATTGACAAAATAGAGTTGACCGGTCTGGCCACGCAAAGGCATAGCCTAGGAACTAGACCATCAGCTGGCTCCCAGCCACCAGTGCCTGATTCTGTGCATGGACGGCACCAGATGCTCATCGGAAAGGTGAGATGAGAACCAGAGAGAGCCTTTGTAGAGTCCAAATCACCTGATATAATATGATAGGGTGTCTTTGGCAAGGGGAAAAGGGACCAACAGCAATTAGCCAGCATTATCCATGCATCAGGGGCCTGGACTAAGCACTTCCCATGTAATGTATCATTTCACTCTCACAACCCCCTGTGGCTGGCTCTACTTCCACCCACTATGCCCACATGAACAGAGGCTAAGCCGCTTGTCCAAAGCCACAGGGCCGAGAAGTGGACATCAATGGGACCAGGCTTATCTCTAAGGAAGTATTATATTTCCCCTCCTGATTATGGAGAAGAGTCAGTAAAGCTTGTCTGAGGTGAGCAAATGGTATGCTCCTCCTAGCTTCAGCCCTTCCAACCAACCCTGGTGTACATGAAAGCAAAATTCCTCTCACAGTGTATTTATGGAAAATTACAGACTCCTAACATGGCTAATTTGCTAACGTGCTGGGGGCTTGAGAGAGGGAGACAGGCATGCTGAGGGCTTTGTTCTCCCAGGCCTTTACCAAATCAGTGTTTAGCAGGGAAATTATACATTCCTGGCTCCTAGCTGATCATCTTCTCTAGACGGCCATTAAGTCTGAGTATGGGGCTGTGCCTGGCGTTGTCCTTCAGAGCGGATAAACTTGCTGCCATTGGGCTAATTAAAACTTTCAGGATAATCTGCAGCTTATCTGATATTTATAGGACTACAGTAGTCATTAGAGCTAGCAGAGAACCAGTGCACAGCAGCAATTAGGAACCAGAGGTAACAACTGGGTAAAGCCACAGCTGGGCAACAGCAAAAGAATAGCCGGGAAATTCCTACTGATCCTTCCCCATGATTTCTAATCCCACTTGATTTCTTCTGAATGAACAGTATGACTCTTTAAAGGGACAAAGGGTCAGAATGACAGGGCAAGCCCAGCCCTTTGGCAATTCCCAGTGGGAATGGAAGTGAAGTCACAAATAGGATCTGCACCAGCTGGAGACAGGTTATTCAGTGTTTTCTGGGGTCCTGGGAGGCAAAGAAGGCAGAAAGGTCTCAACGACTAGCCTTCATGAGAACATGAACACCCCTTTTCCGTTTGACCCACTCAAGGGACTAAATTTGGCACGTGGCACAGAGTACCACCATGAAAGGACCTCTCAATCATCAGTTAATGGAAAGGCTTCCAAAATGCTGCACCTAAGTCCCACACAAGTACCTGGATCAGCACCTCCTTACCAACTTGGAAACTTGGCATCTTCAAAGCAGATGTGAATTATCCATGAATTATAGTTAGATGCTCTAGTTAGGGAGCTCCAGTAGCCTACTGAAAAGGAGCTCCGCTGCCATCCCAAAAGTACATGGTTCGAATCCACCAGCTTTTCCACAGGAGAGATGGGCCATCAACTTCCATGGGATTTACTGCCTCTGAAAACCCACTAGAGGTTCAGATATGAGTCAGTTCTGGCTCGAGGGTACCCAACAACCGTTAGATGCAAGGAAGGGAAAACACAGATGCCCCTTGGTCCCTTGGTAGAGGGGTAGCAGAAACATGAAATACCCCACAATACAGCCATAGTGGATAATTAAAATCTCTGGTGGCCTAGTGACAAGAAGCTGTGCTGTAATCTCAAAGGCATGCAGTTCGAGCCACTAGCTGTTCTGTGGGAGATGGATGAGCAATCTCCTTCTGTCTCTGAAAACCCGCTGGAGGGTCAGCTATGGGTCAGTTCTGACTCTACAGTACACAACAACAACAACAATAGCATATACCCAAGGAAGGGAACTAAAAAGAACACAAACCTAGTGGTTGTATTAATATGTGAACCCAGTTGGCTCTCTCTTAAATTCACTAAGGCTCTCAGGCCATGCTCTCTATGAAGCGTACCTGGTCGAGAAGCTGCATCTTGCCTGGCTCTGCAGCCAGCCCTCTGCTGGAACTCAACTCAGTTAGCCCCTGCGTGACGAGGCTGCTGTGAGACTGGAAACAGGCTTGCTGAGCGGCCTCCTGCCCAGCAAGGGCCAGGACTAGCTCCTGAGGATGCTGCCGCAATGCGGGCCCCCACGTGAAAAACTGCGAGTCCCTCTCCAGGGTTCCCATGGTCTCGTGCTTACACTCCCTAGACATTCCGGAAGACTCTGCCGCCATACAATAGACCATGCTGGCGATGTCTTTGCATGGCATTTCCTGCATACTCTCAGGCAGCTCCAGGCCCTCCAACCGGCTGGAGATGTTGACCATCTGCAAAATGTGCTGGTAGAACCTCTGATCCTCAGAGTAGTCTTCACTCTCAGACTGCTCATCCGCAGAGCTCTGCATGTGGGGCAGCTGGGATGCTAGGAATGGGCCAATGTGGGGAGCCCTGCATGCCACACCTGACAGATCTGCTCCTAGCTCCGCTCCCAGGGGGCTCTGCAGGCCCCAAGGGAAGCTGATCTCTTCATCCAGGATGTGAGAGCCAATAGGAGAGGCCGGGCTACCACTGCTGCTTTCCAAGTGATGTCTAAATACATCAGGTTGCTGACCTTCATCAAGGGGCACTGGGGACCCTGGAGGGTGTCTCTTTTCACTGACAAGAGGGAGACTAGGGGAACTCCCCAAAGGAACATTCTGAACTGCCTGTGTATCAGAGGAGGGAACGAGAGAAGGATTCTGAGGTCTACTTTCAGCTGAGGTCCCCAAACCCTGAGGGCCACTGGGCTCTGTTTCTTTGTTGCTCTCTGGGGTGTCCTTGTTAACAAAGCTGGAGACCTGTCCCATCCACAGTCCTGGAGGTTCTCTCCTCCTCCTTCCCCTGCCTATGCTCACCCCTTCTCTAGGAACTTCCTGCAAACTCAGGTCTTCAACTGGACTCCTATCTAACAAGAATAGCTTGTTCTTCCCGATAGGCAGTATGGGGTCAGAAGAACAAGGGGACAGGGAGGGGGGCTCCTCCCCAGGACATGGCAAAGAGATGGGGCTCTGGCCCTTGTCCCCCCCAGGTCCTGTGGGGCTCAGCTTGACTACATTGTGGCTGTAAGGCTCCTCCTTCATCTGTGGCTCTTGGATGCCTTCAGAAAGCCTTGAGTGGGCAGAGGGCTGACTCTTGCTCTCTACCACATCCTGCCCACTGTGGAGTGGCCCGAAGTTTTCAGGGCCCAGAGGGCTAGGTTTGTGCTGTCTGGACCTCATTTCCAGCTCTTCTATTTCAGGATCTGAAAAACCCAGGTATATTTTCTCTGCTGGCTTCTGGGGTCTCTCCAGACACTGCTGATCACCTAATTCTGTTCCGCATTGTGCTGGGGCTCTGCCTAAAATTTTCTCCACGTCGGCAAAGATCTGGTGGGTTCGAGAAGATTGGCCTTTGGACAGCGGCTGCAGCTTGCTGGGCAGGGTGGCCATGAGAAGCCAGGGGCTGTCACCCAGCATGTAGGAGTTCTTCCCTTTCTTAAAGCAGCCCTCACTTCTAGCCTGCATCTCTTGTCCTAGGTCCAAACCAGCAAGCCCAGGTGCTGGAAGAGGGGATGGGCCGTGGAGAAAGGAAGGAGGCAGAAGTCCCTGCTCAGGCTCTGTTTCCTAGATGGGCATATAAATATGCAGAGAAAACTGAGATAAAGTCTTTCCAACTGCCACCTCAGCCTCTGGCATAAACCCGCCCTCCATTTAAAGTAAATTACAAACCCAAGAGGGAAGGAAAATTCCTTTGGGCTGAAAATATACTGTTTTCTTGGCCCTAGTTTTCTTATTTGAAAGAGCCCGGACTAGATCAATGGCTGGGAAACCTCACTCCTTAGAAGAAAAGTGGGAGTCATTCTACAAGGTACCTTGGGGGCCACTAGTGTGTACTTGTGTGTGAGAGAGGGGTTGCCAAGACTCACACCCTCAACTTCAGCCAAAACCATTCCACTTTTCTTTTATATAGTGGACTTCCATGAAGGAAGTGATCTGAAGACAGGCCTTTACTATGGACAAAAGTCTGAAAAACCAATCAGATCATCCCTACGGGAAAATCACCAACCAGATTCTCTTAAGCCTCCTTCTAGTTCTTCAGTTCTGAGATCAATCAACTTCATAAAACCCACTAACTTTACCAAGGATTACCAAAAATGTTCTATGGAGGAAGGGAGAAACAACCAATATCCTGAGCTTTGAAAACAGTCTAGAGTCTTCTACCAAAAGCATGAATTGGTCCTTCTTGAGAGGGGTCCACAGAGTTAGAAAATCTCAGAGCTGGAACATGCACTGTCGACATTCACACTGAACAGCCCCAACCTGCAAGTGCAGACCTCCAGAAAGCCCAGACCCCTAAATCTGGGGCGCCCAGTTGGCTCACATGTGAGGTACATGTTTACAGCCTTACCACCGAGACCAGCAACTCAAGGTTGCCCAACTGTCCTCTCCTTCTGAAAGCTCAGAAGGAGCCCTTTCTAACCGTGAACTCCATGAGCACAGGCTCAAACCTAGAACCCAGTCAGCCACCCACCCCTCCACCCTAGAATCCACATTTCATTCCCTCTGCTCACCTTGAGTCAATCGAACTGAACAACAATGGCAACAATCCTGGGCTAGTGAAAAGCCCATCATCCATCATTTGCCTTTCAAATAAACTGTACCCTTTAGAGTACATTACACAATTAGATAGTACAATTTATTTAGAAATGCCTGCCCTACCTAGCGCCTGGAAATGATAAAAACATAAACTGGTCGGCAACCACTCAAAGCCAGAGCTGAGGTCCGGGGAAGGAAGAAAGGGCACATCTTCACTAAGGAAGTAGCATACAGCTCTGGTAGCAAATACAATAAACCAAACAGCCAAACAAATGGACTACTGTAGGGGTCCCTAGTATTCTCCAACTGGCTGAACTGTGTTATGTCATCTCGCCTCCTCGTGATCCACCTGCCCACACCCGGGTGAAGGTAAGATGGCCTGAGGTTCCCTGTACACTACAGGGTTCCAGGAGAGACTCCATCTCCTATCAGGACAGCTCCGGCCTTAGCTTCTCTTGAGGGCCAGAGCTCTGCCTTCCATGAACAGAAGTACTGGAGGAACCAACCACCACAATCATGGGAAAGAACTCTGAACTGTGAATGAAGAAGCAATCTTACAGGCGAGTTCTGACCATGCAATGGAGGACCACACGCTAAAGCGTGGGGACTATGAGACAGTGAAGCCATTAACACTTATTCTGCATCTGCTTGACTTGGCAAATGGCTATTTACCAGAGAAATAAAATTCCATCCTTTGTGAGGCACTGAAAAAAAAATGTTACATGAACCAAGCTGGTCAAATTACAATCAAATTTTCATTTTTCAACACCAACCAAGACACTAGGAACAATAATAATTCATGGGTGTACACAAGGCCCAAAGTTTTTCTTTCTGGATCTTGAAGGCACTGGTGGTCTCTCAACTAAACCGTGACTACATGGACCATCTTCAAGTAACAGCCCTGGGAGACAACGTATTCACACCTGACTCTAAAAGAACAGGAAAGAGGCTTTAATCATCCAGGCCCACTGGCCTCAACCCAGCTGCTCCTTATCCTTCATTTTGAGGGGCAGAAGGCATCACTCCTCAGACAACTTCAAGACACCATTCGCGGGAGAGCTCCCGCCCTCTCCCTATTAACTAGTACGTACTTCCCAAGGACAGACAGAAACTGCCTAGAGAAACCAATAACTTCCAGGATCTGAAAGGATATTTGCCAGAAGGTAGGCTTAATTCAGATAATACACCATAACTAATTTATTATTTTATTAATCTTCAACTTTCAACCCAGTTGTAAACTCCAAAGACACACACACCATTGACAGCTCCCTACATGTCAAAATAAAACTATGCTCCATAGGATTTCAATGGCTAGAAGCCGACCTTTCTCCTAAGTACCCAGAATTCCCAATAGCCTCTAAGGTCTGGGCTTTGACCTGTCTCGAGGAACTGGCATTTGCTGACTCACCAGGTGACTCCTGGGGGTGTCTTTGTCCTTCTTGTCTTTCTTTTCCTTTTTCTTCTTCTTCTCTTTCTTCTTAATAGCCCCAGCAGACAGCTTCCCTCGCTCTTGGATGACCAGGTTCCGATAGTGCTCATCACATGGATGGTCCCACATGGACTGTCCATTGGCAAAGTTGAAATAGTAAATATCACCTGTGATGTCCTGGCTGGGATAAGAAGAGGGGAGAAGTTAATGCCATCTTTGATCCAAATCACTCAGACAAAAGGAGAAAATAAGAGGAAAGGCAAGCAAGGAGGACAAGTAAAGAGAGGGAAAGAAGGTACAGGGGGAGAATAAAGAAAGAAGGGAGAAGAATCTGCTTAGACAGAGAAACAAATGTCTGGGAAACCTAAGCCTTCATTAACTGTCATTGTTGTGGTTGTGGTTGTTGTTAGGGGCTGTGAAGTATGACTCACAGGGACCCTACAATAGAGCTGAACCCTGTCCTATCTATCCTATGCCAACCTCATCATCTCTGACACACTCGAGCCTTATGCCACAGTCACTGTGTCAATCTATCTCATTGAAGGTCTTCCTCTCTTTCACTGACCCCTCTCCCTTTCCAAGGAATAGCCTCTCCTAGCAGCTTATCCTAAGTATACAAGATGAAACTTTTGTCACCCTTGCCACCAAGGAGCACTCTAGCTGCAACTTCTCCAGGATGAATCAATTTGTTCTTTTGACAGTCCTTGGGGCATCCAGTCTCCAACATCACAGTTTAAAAGCATCAATTCTTCTGTCATCCTTATTCATTGTCCAGCTCTCGGATCCACAACAAGTGATTGGAAAAAACCATGGCCTAAATCAGGGCCACCTCAGTCTTCAAAATGTAATCATTGCTCTTCAATAATGTGGAGAGATCCCTGTCTGCAGACTTTCCCACTGCAATATCTATCCTGATCTCCTGACTGGTGGCGCAAAAGGTATTGACCGGAAATCCAAGTAAGTTGAAGTCATGGACACTTTTCACCTTTTCTCCCTCTATTATGGCATTTATCAGCCCAGGGGTGAGAATTTTTGTTTTCTTGAAGCTTAGAGGGCACTGAGTTTAGGTTAATAGTGGTGGTACAACTCAGAAAAAGATGGCAGCACAACCCTAAGAATGTACCATATTTTCACAAATACTACTTGTATTGAGTTGGGTTTTGGTTTTTTCTCCAACTGTAATCTCCTTCATGCTCTGCAAGACATTTTCATAAGCAGCTCTATACAAAATTTTTAACACTGATAGGTTGCTATAAAAATGTTAGCACAGCTAACAAAAAAGTTAACACACTGATGAAAATACCTCTCTTCCCAGAGGGTGCAATGTGGCCCTCCGAAAAAAACAGACTGCAAAAATCTGATAACCAAGGTCATTGAATCTGAAGTAGAAATTGTTAACTTGGTATATGCTGTGCTGTACATAGTCTCAAAAACAAAAGTAAATACTTTTTTTTAAAAAGAGCAATGATAGGAAAGTAAATAAATAATTTTAACATGTTTCCGCATAATTTTTAAATTGACTACCATGCTTAGAAACACATTTGCCGTCATTTGTGGCAAAGTGTTAAAATGCAGTAACTTAAATAGTAGGGTACTAACACAAAGACAGACAAACTGATTGACGGCACAAAATACAAACCTAGAGGCAAACTCATTCATATATATATATATATATACATATATATATATATGAATTAATTATATATGAATTTTTATATATATATAAGAATTTTGTTTAAAGAAGGGCAACACTTCCAACCAACAAGGAAAAGTGAACCAGTCTTTCAATAAATGGCACTGAGATACTCATTTAGATTCACATACAATATCATCCATCAAAATAAATTCTAGATCAATTTGAGCTTAACATGAAAAAAATAAAACTATATTATAAAGCACCTTAGTCTCCAGAGAGAAACCATTGCTCTTCAGTACTTTGGAGAGGTCCTAACAGCAGACTTTCCCATGGCAATACACCTTTTAATTTCCTGGCTACTGGTGCCAAGAGTGTTGACTGTGGAGCCAAGCAAACTAGAGCTGTGAACAATCTCAATCTCTTCATCATCCATCCTGATGCTGTCAATTGGTCCAGTGGTAAGAATCTTTGTTTTCTTGACATTGAGCCTAATCCATATTGGAGGCTGCAGTCCTTGACCCTCTGCAGCAGGTGCTTCAGGTCCTCTTCAGTTTCAGCAAGCAGGGTTGTGTCATCTGCATAACGCAGATTGTTGATAAATCATCTACCAATCTTGACCCCACATTTCTCCTCACAGAGCCCAGTGTCTCTCTGGAGACTAAGGTGCGTCTGATACAGGCCATGGTCTTCGCAATCACTTGTTATGCATCAGAGAGTTGGACAGTGACCAAGGAGGATAGAAGGAGAATTGATACCTTTAAGCTGTGGTGCTGGAGAAGAGTACTGAGAGTACCATGGACTGCTACAGAAACAAACAGATTCATCCTGGAAAGGGTTAAAACGGATGGCTCCTTGGAGGCAAGGATTCTGAGGCTCCGTCTAACATATTCTGGACATGTTGTAAGGAGAGACAGGCAGGTCCTTGGAGAAGGACATCATGCTTGGGAGGGTGGAGGGACAGCACAGAAGGGGAAGGCCCTCTATGAGGTGGACTGATTCAGTGACTGGGATAATCGGGATGGGAGTGTCAGAGACAGTGCGACTGGACAGGACAGGGCAGAGTTTAGGGCTGTTGTACATAGGGTCGCTATGAGTCACAAGCGACTCGACGGCACATAACAACAACAACATATTATAAAGCAAATACAGGGTAATTTCTTAATGAGTTAAACATAAAATACCCAAACCAAATCCACTGCCAATGAGTTGATTTTCACTCAGAGCCACTGTATGCTGCCTCTCAGGATTTCTAAAGGTGTAAATCTACACAGAAGCAGATTTTCATTGCTTTCTCCCAAAAAGCAGCTGGGAGGATCAAACCACTGACCTTTCTGTTAATACTTACCCACTGCACCGCCAGGGCTCCTATAAGTAAACTGTTGCTGTCAGGAGCCATCTAGCTAACTGACCACCGGACTCATAGTCATCCTATGAACAAAGCCTGAAACTCTGCCATCCTCATAAAATGTCATGCTCGAGTCACAGTGGCATTCGGTCTTGTTCAGCATCTTCCTCTCTTTCGCTGAGCCTCTATTTTCCCCAGCATCATATCTTTTCCAAGGACTGGCCTCTCCTGCCAACATGCTCAAAGTTTATGAGATGACATTTCACTATCCATGCCTCTAAAGAACATCCTCATTATACTTACTCCAAGACACATCTGTTTGTTCTTTTGACAATACACGGGATATTCAATAGCCTTCACCAATACCACAATTCAAAAGCATCAATTCGTCTTCAGACCTCCCTATTCACTGTTCAACTTTCACACACTTATGAAGCAACTGAAATTACCATTGCTTGGGTCAGGTGCACCTTAGGCTTCCAAGTGACATCCTTGCTCCTTATCACTTTAAAGAGACTCTTGGCGGCAGATTTGCTCTTGGCGGCAGATTTGCCCAATACAGCATGTTATCTGATTCCTTGACTGCTGCTGCCATAGTGTACACTGTAGATCCATGTAAAGTTAAATTCTTGACAGTCTTTTCTTTCCATCTTTTCTCCATCTACCATGATACTCCCTATTGGTTCAGTGGTGAGGATCTGTGTTTATTTGATGAAGTGTAATACTTAGTGAAAACTATAGTATTTGATCTTCTTCATTAAGTATTTCACATTCTCTTTACTTTCGGCAAGCAAGATTGTGTTTTCTGTGTATCTCACATTGTTAATGATATTCCCTCCAATCCCAATGATGCATTCTCCTTCCTATAGTCTAGTTTCTCAGATTATTTGCCCAGCACACACACTGACTAAGTATGGTAAGAGGCTACCACAAAGGTGCATTCCTTTCTTGATTTTAAATTATTCTTGTTCTGTTCAGACA
Organism: Elephantulus edwardii; assembly: GCF_000299155.1. Taxonomy (NCBI): domain Eukaryota; kingdom Metazoa; phylum Chordata; class Mammalia; order Macroscelidea; family Macroscelididae; genus Elephantulus; species Elephantulus edwardii. The sequence goes on along the minus strand of NW_006399843.1, from coordinate 10,879,531 downwards.
GCAGCTTGTTGGTCCAGGTACAATTAAGTGTTCTGGGATTCCCATTCTTCTCAATAGTAGCCATAATTAAAATAATACCCACACAGTCATGTACTTTTGCAGAGTCAACACAAGTTAATATCTTTCAGTATTCTCTGCTTTCAAGCAAGATACATCTGACATCAGCAACGATATCCCTCATGCCTACAGCCTCTCTCATTCGAGCCTGGCTTCCTGGCAACTCTCTGTCCACGGATAGGTTCAGTCATTTTTGTATAATCTTCAGCAAGATTTTACTGACATGATAAACTCACTGAGAGAACCGTTCATTTTAATAGAAAGTAACATGGTATTCACTTTTTAACAGTTAAATTCTGCACATCCTTTAATATACAATATTCAAATACTAGAAATTCATTCTGAAGAAATTTATAGAAAGACTTCTGACAACATGTCTAAATGAACTGAAGGGATTATCATACCTCACCTCAACCCTGCAATCACAAACACTATACTAATAAATAAAGGGTGCTCTGAGGGCTTGGCAGTAAGGAGCTGTACTGCCAACTCAAAGGCAAGTTGCTCAAGTCCACCAGTTGCCCTGTGGCGGAAGGATGGGTATCTCCTCCCATGCAATTTACAGTCTCTAAAAAGCCTCTAGAGGGTCAGCTATGAGTTGGTTCTGACGCAATGGCAGTGAATAACAATATATAACAACAAAAACAAAAGAATTTTTTTTCTTCAGTATCGACACATAGTAAAATTCTCAAATGTCAAAATCAGAAAGGTTACTTGAGGCCTGAGTGATTAAGTACATGAACTGAGAAGTGAAAACCAGTATCTAGTTATAGGCCAGGGAAAGATGGTTTTTAATGCCAATTTAGGCACAAAGTGCCCTTACAAATTTGGAAACTAGCACTGAGATCCTTACATAAAACTGAGGGGCCCTGAAGTCTCCTCCCTCCATGGAAAAAAGGGGCTTAGCAAGCCATGGACTTGGAAAGGAACATCTAACTACTCCAGGGACGATGCAGGCAAAATGAAACTTTATGGACATTTACCTCAAGACATACTCAGATACACACTTCGAAATGTGGTCAAAAAATCCCAAGTAGTAAAAAAATTCAGTCCTGAGACACTGAAAAACTTTTGGCAGAGGTACTTATAATGCCACTCAAAATTCTAGGAAGGAGACTCACACAGAAAATAACCCTGACAACACTCACAAGAAAGACTCTAAATCACATGAAGAAAGAGGTCACCAGAGGGAAAAGCAGCACAACAGAAAGAAAGGAACTAGCACACCCAAACCTTGAGAGAACAGGCCAAAAAAAAGCCAAAAGGAATCATATTTACAATTTTTGTGGGGAGAAATGGAGCATAATCAAGAAGGAAAAATCAAACTTAAGTAGCAGTAAAAAGGACAGAAGCTGAAAAGAAATTTAAAATACAAACCCAAAAAAGGCAAACAGTTAAAACAGCAGCCTTTAAATATAGTATAGTGAAATTACAGAACACCAAAAATAAAACAAAATACAAAAAGCAACCAGAACAGAAATAAGTGAGAGAGAGAGATAGACCAAGGAGCCTATTTTATCTGTTAAATGTGAAGATAATGGTATTAACACTATTCAACAAATAATTCTGTATTGAACTAAACTAACATTCAAGAATGAGATCATAGTCCAAAGAAAGAAGGGAGGCGGAAAGGGGGGGCTGAGGAAGGCAGAAGGGGAAAGTCACAGAATCACAGAGTTTGGTGGACAGAGGGAGGGGTGAAGGAAATAGGAAAGATTCAGTGAGGATCTAAAAGGATGGGTAAAGAGTGAACATGGATCAATGGTGATTGGTTTTATAAAACCCAATGTATGGGAATGATCTATGAAACACAACTGTGAATGAAGGAATGTTATGAATGAAGCAATGTATACGAGTTTTATATGCAAACTAACACAAAGTTAAAACAAATAGAATGAGATCAGACAAAAATTATTACAGTAACAAAGACAACAAGAACACATCAGACATTACTGATTTAAGGGGCATGTACTGTTTGTTGCTTTGTGCCATTAAGTCAGAACCAACTCAAAGGAAAAAATTACCCATTTTTCTCCCCTGGAGCAGCTGGTAGATTCAAAACACCTGTCTTGCGAGAGCCACAGATACGCAAGGGAGTAGAGAGGAAGCTCCCACTCACTTGCTTTAAGTGTGGCTCTGAAGGACACTTGGCCAAGGTGGCCCACATCAGGTCCTCGTGGCAGACAGGACTGACAGGCCCCAGCTCCCAGCTGGAAACAAAGGAGGATGCTTCAACGATTTAGATCCTCCCAGAAGAGCTGTGGGTGAGCATTAACATTACTGGTAAGTATATTCGTTTTCTCCTGGACACAGAGCCTACTAATTGGTCCTAAAAGCCTTCGGAGGTCCCAACTCTTCTCACTATTTCTTAGTTGTTGGAATGGATGGAAAACCTCATAAGCAGTTCCTTACTTCACCTCTACCTTGCATGCAAACTTCCAAGTTGTAAAACAACCCAGTGGTAGATGGAATTTTCTCCAGGACTTAAGAACCATAAATGACATAGCTGAGCCTCTACATCTTGTGGTTCCTAACCTCTACACTATAATAGACAAAGTCCTAGTCTATCAGCCTTTTATTGTTAGAACCACCTTCCCTCTAACTTGATTTGTGCCACTATTAGAACCTCTACTCGGAATATTATTGCTTTTTAATTTGTGATTCATGTACTTTTAACTTGTTAGTTAAATTTGTGTCTTCATAGTGCAACAATGAATGAATGGAAACCCAAAATCTCTGTAAATGTTTATGAAAATTAATAAAATATAATTATAGAAAAAAAAAATTTGTGTCTTCAAGGCTGCAACACTTCCATGATACATCTTCAAGGATATGAACATGTACAGCTAAGCACAACTGATAACAGTGCATCTAAATTCCAAAATCAATCTCCATAATAGTCTATGTGTTTCCTACTGCCAAAGGGGCCCTTTAGAGTAGTGAGAGAAGATCTTCACCCTGAAACCTACAGCGTCCCTTTTCAGCAGGAAGTAGCTAAGAGAATACGCCATCCCCTTTTCTTTATGAATCAGGCTGAAGTCTCTCTCAGGGAGGAGTGATAGGGAATTGCAAAGGACACACTGACAAAGGAGATTAATCAGAACTGGCTTTGACAAGCACTGTGGCAACTGGACAATTAAAACAGACATTTGGGGGGGGGGGGGGAAGAAGAACGAACTGGGGAGGAGGGTAGAGAAAACAGTGCAACAATGAATGAATGAAAACCCAAAATCTCTGAAAGTGTTCATTAAAACTAATAAAATTTAATAGTAATTTTTTAAAAAAACCTGTCTTGGATTGGCAATGTAACTCATTACCCAACAGGCCCTCAGAGCTCCCCAAAACCCTATTCCCAAAAATGAAATTATATTTTTATCAAGTACATAGATGGCATTTATATAAGCAAAATCAGCTGCAGAAGTCATCACAACAAATAACAGACATAATGAATAAATAAAATGGAAATCAGCAATGAAAAGACATGCAAAATCTATACACCTCACCCTCTTCAAATTATTATCTACAAAATGCATTTCAAAACAACTCTAAACAAAAAGCTATAATAGAAATTACAAAATACTTTTAAAATGTTGAAACTGAAGATACACTATATTAATACATGAGGACTACAACAATAACATGGTGGCAAGATTAGAAAATTAGAAAAGGTGGCTTAGTGGTAAGGAGTCATGATGCCAACCTAAAAAAGAGCGAGCTCTGAGTCCACAAACTGCCCCATGGGAAACAGATGGGCAACCTCCACTTGTATTTTTCACAGCCTCTGAAATCTTCTGGAAGATCAGCTCTCCATCAGTTCTGACTAGATGGCACATAACAGCAACAACATATAAGAAAAATTAAAACTTAGTAATGTTTACAACTCAAGTATTTAATGGAAAAAGAAGGTATCCAAAAGAGTAAAAATTTTAAAAAAAGAGTAAAAAATACAGCATTAGTGAACAAGAAAACAAAAAAAAAATATTCTAAATTTTTTAATATCTTTTTTCAAAGAAAATAAGTAAAATAGGCAAACTTCTGTAATATTGTTCAAAGACAAAGGGAAGTTAAAACACAGGGAACATAACTATAAATACAAGATATTCTAAGACCATTAAAAAAATGTGACTTGATGATAGAGTTTGAAAACATAGGTCAATAATTTTCTAGAAAAGCAGACTACCAAAACTGAATGAAGATGAAACAGGAAGATGCACTTTCAACCTTATGTGAAAATTTTATCTACAAAGAAAAATGTAAGAGATTTATTGTTACTATGTGATTGGGTTTATGTGAAATCTATACCTAAACCAGGAGGTAATCATTAGAACAGAGCAAGGAGACAATGCATGGTTCATAATCGGGAAGGGTGTCTGCCAGGGATATATTCTGCCTTCTCCATCCTTTTCAATCTATATGCAGAACAGATCATCCAGGATGCCGGACTGTATAAGAAGGAATGTGGCATCAGGATTGGAGGAAGATTCATCAACAACCTGCATTATGCTGGTGACACAACCCTGCTTGCTGAAACTGAGAAGGACATGAAGTGCTTGCTGTAGAAGGTCAAGGACTGCAGCCTTCAATATGGATTGATGCTCAACATCAAGAGAACAAAGATTCTCAACACTGGGCCAGTTGGCAGCATCATGATGGTTGAGATTGTTAACAACTTTAGTTTTCTTAGCTCCACAATCAACACTCTTGGTACCAGCAGCCAGAAAATCAAGAGTTAAATTGCATTGGAAAAGTTGGCTGTCAGGGACCGCTCCAGAGTACTGAAGAGCAACAATGTCAGTCTGGAGACTAAGGTGCACCTGATCTAGGCCACAATCTTTGCAACTGCATGCTATGCGTCAAAGAGCTGGAAAATGAGTAGGGAGGATAGAAAGAGAACTAATGCCTTTGAGCTGTGGTGCTGGAGACGAGTGTTGAATATACATACCATGGACTGCTAGGAGAACAAACAGGTTTGTCCTAGAAAACCAAGCTGCACCTTGGTGATTCTGAAGCTTTGTCTGACATATTTTGGACATGTTACAAGGAGGGACCCATCACTGGAGAGGGACATCACGCTTGGGAGGATGGAGGGACAGTGCAAGAGAGGAAGAACCTTGATGAGATGGATTGATTCAGTAGCTGGGATAATAGGGGTAGGTGTGTCAGAGATAATAAGGTTGGCACCAGATAGAGCAGGATTTAGGGCTCTTGTATATAGGGTCGCTATGAGTAACTAGTGTGTCAATGGCACATAAAAACAATGTGAGGAGTCAGGAAGCTCTGGCGGCCTAGTGGTCAGAAACTGCACTGCAATCCCAAAGGCATGTGGTTCAAATCTATCAGTTTTTCTGCAGGAGAAGGATGGGCAGTCTCCTCCTGTATGATTAACTGCCTCTGAAAATCCATCGGAGGGTCAGCTATGAGTCAGTTCTGACTCAATAGTTAGGAGTCATCGACTTAGTTCCAATTAATAACTATTCTATGCACAAAACTATGTAAACTGCCCAGTCCTGTGTCTTCTTCCAATCCTTTCCATGTTTGAGCCCAGGATTAGAACTACTACATCACTTCATCTCAACAAGTGTCTGCCTCTCTTCGTCTTTGGCTTCTATTTCATCAAGTATGATGTTCCTCTCCAAGGACTAGTCCTTCCTGACAGTATGTCCAGAGTACATTAGATAAACTCTCACTACTTTTGCTTCTAAGGAACATTCTAGTTACAGCTCTGCCAAGACATATTTGTTCATTCTTCTAGCATTCTCTGGTATATTCAATATTCTCTGCCAACATAATTCAAATGCATCATTTGTTAGTCTTCCCTCACTGTCCAGTTTTCATATGTGTAAGAGACAACAGAAAATACCAAGGCTTACATTAGACACAACTAAGTCCTCAATGGGCCATCTTTGCTTTTTAACACTTTAACGAAATGTTTAGCAGATGATGTGACCAGTTCAATATGTCATTTGATCTCCGGACTGTTGATTTCATGGCCACTGAGTGCAGATTCAAGTAAAACAAAATTCTTGACTACTTCAATCTTTTTTCAATTTATCATGATACTGCTTATTGCTCAAGTTATGATGGTTTTTGTTTTACCTTAGATGTAATCTATATTGAAGGTCTGTGATATTCATCAGTAAGTACTTCAAAGCTTCTTTGCTTTTAGCAAGCAAGGCTATGTCTTCTACATTCTGAAGGTTGTTAGCAAGTCTCCCTCCAATCCTTATGCTGTGCTCTTCTTGAGAATCCAATTTCTCAGATTATTCCTTAGCATAAACATTGAAGATGCAGATTAAATCAACCATTAAAGAAAGTGTTTTCTCATTATGGAATCTGGAGATATAAATTGTTGTTGTTGTTACCTACTGTCAAGTCAGAACTGACTCACAGTTGACTGAAAACTCTGATGGGTTTTTAGAGGCAGTAAATGGTCCAGGAGGAGACTGATCATCTTTCTCCCATATAGCAGTTGATGGATTCAAAACACATACCTTTGGGTTGGTAGCTCATTTACTTACAACTTAGCCACCTGAGCTTCCTGGATATATAGTAACAATAATAAAATCCAATAATAAAAAACAACAGTGTTCTAATTTATCAGTAACAATTAATTATAAATGTCATCATTTTATATGGCCCCTATTTGCAAGTATAAACAAAAAACAGCACGACACTACAGTAAACCTAAAAGGGTGATAATACAACATCTAACAACAATATTGGGGTGGGGGGGAATTCAAGAACATAATGTAGGGCTAAAAAAATTCCTGATCAAAAGGTTCAGTATTACAAAGATATCAATTCTCCCCAGATTAACCTATAAAAAACACTTGTTATCTCAATCAAAATCCCAAGAGTTTTTGAGATTGCCAAGACTGAAATAATATGTAGGAAGCAATTAACCTACCAATAATCACTCTTACTGTATCGTTCGTTCATTCATTCAAGCTAGAACCAAGGTTTGGCTGACCCTCCTGAAGGCTTTCAGAGGCTATAGAACACGGCCCATCTTTCTCCTTTGGGCCCTTTCATGGATTCAAATTAACAGAGAGGTGCCACTTTTGGGTTAGTAGCACAACTCCACACAGATTAGGCCACCAGAGCTCCTTATCATATGTTGTCATTCTTGTTAGGTGCCACTGAGTCAAATACGACTCACCACAATTCTATGAACAACAGATCTGAACTATCTGTCCTATCCTATGCCATCCTCACAGTCTCTGACACATTCAAGTCCATTACTACAGTCACTGTGTCAATGTACCTGGTTGACAGGCTTCCTCTCCTTCACTATCCCTTCACCTTTCCAAACACAATGTCCTTCTCCAAGGAACAGTCTCACCTAGCAACATGCCCAAAGTGTGTGAGACAAAGCTTTGTCATCTTTGCCTCCAAGGAGTTACTCTGGCTGCACCTTCTCCAAGACATATTTGTTTGTTCTTTTGGTATTCCATGGGATATTCAGTACTCTTCTCTAACACCACAATCCAAAGGCAACAATTCTTCTTCTGTCATACTTATTCACTGACCAGCTCTCAGATGCATAGTAAGTGACTGAAAAGACCTGAATCAGGTACACTTGAGTCCTCAAATTGACATCACTGCTCCTCAATAATTTGGAGAAGTCTCTGACTACAGAATTTCTAAGTGCAATACATCTCCTGATTTCCTGATGGCTGGTACCAATTGTACTGACTGTGGACCCAAGTAAGATGAAGTCATTGACAGTTTCAACCTTTTCTCCATCTATCATGATATTGCCTATTGATCCAGTGACAAGGATTTTTGTTTTCTTAACATTGAGATGCAATTCATATTTAAGGTTGCAGTGCTTGACCTTCTCCAGCAAGTGCTTCAAGTTCTTCTCACTCAGCAAACAAGGTTGTTTCAACTGCATAACATATGTTATTGATAAGTCTTCCTCCAATCCTAATGCCATTCTTCTTCATGGAGTCCAGCTTCTCAAATCATTTGTTCAGCACAAAGTTTATGCTGGAGAAAGAATATAACCCTAATACATACCTTTCTTAATTTTAAACTATGTAGTGCTCTCTTGCTCTGTTCGCACAACAGCCTCTTTGTCCATGTACAGGTTTCACATGAGCACAATTTTCTGGAATTCCCATTCTTCTCAATATTAGCTATAATTTGTTATAATCCACAAAGTCAAATGCCTTTGCATAGGCAAAAAAGTAGAAACAAGCATTCTTTTGGTATTTTTTCCTTTAGCATGATCCATTTGACATCAGCACTACTCTCTCTGGTGAGAGCCTCTTCTAAATCCAGCTTAGTATCTGGCTGTTCTCTATGTACTGTTCAAGCCATTTTTTTTTAATGAGTACTTGGATTTTTTATTACTATTCATTTTTTTTAATTTTTTATTTTATTTTATTATTTTTGTGTGCGTGTACCATCAAATCAGATCTGACTGGTACAGGAGGAGATTGCCCCTCCTTCCCCGGCAGAGCATCTGTTGGATTCGAACCGTGCACCTCTGGGATTGTAGTTGCAGCTTCTTGCCACTAGGCCACCAGAGCTCCCCTATTACTATTAATTTTAAAGAAAATTTACAGAGACTTTGGATTTCCATTCATTGTTGTACTTTTCTCCCCGCCCACTCCTCCTCCCTAGTTCACCCTTCTCTTTGAAAAGTAAAAGAAAAATTCTTTCATTGTTATACAATCCCTACCCCCAGGTCCACTCCATTATGCAGCCTTTGTTCTGGATTTCTGTCATGACAATAATACCTAATCATATATTCCTTTTAAACAGTTTTCTCCCTCATCTGTTTCAGTGTAGTATACATTATTGAACCCATCTTTCTCAGTCTCCTCCCAACCCCGAGGTCAGTCCTGTTTTACAACAGTGGCACTATGTAGTATTTGTCCTTTTGTGACTGAGATATTTCACTGAGTACCAGGATCACCCATTTTGTTTTTTTATAGTACTGTGATTAATGGGATTTTATTAGTGGAGAAATATCAAAGTAGCACGCATGTCTTCAGTAGCAATATTGGCATAAGACTTCCATAAGAATATCATGTTCCTTCAAGTCTACAGATAGTTAATTTACATTTGGAGAGGAGGCTACTGTGACAACATGACAATTTAATGAGATCAGAACTATTTCAGAAGAGGATCACCCATTTTGAATAATATTGCATGAGTTCCTTGCTTTTCAATGCAGCGTAGTATTCCATTGTGTGAATATACCATAGCTTCTCTATCCATTTGTTTGTTGATGGGCACTTAGGTTGTTTCCAACTCTTTGCTATGGTGAACAAAGCCACGATAAACATGGGTGTGTATATATCTGTTTTGGTAGCAGTTATGGTTTCCTTGGGGTATATTCCCAGTAGTGGAATTGCTGGATCAAATGGTATTTCTACTTGCAACTTTTTGAGAAAGCGCCACACTGTCTTCCATAGTGGTTGCTGCTCTAGCCATTTTTAATGATCTTCAGCAATGTTTTGCTTGCATGCAATTGCTCTGTTGTTGTGAACCATTGAGTCAGAAACCAATCCATTACTGATCTTCCAGTAGGTTTTCAGAGGCAGTAAGTTATATGGGAAGAGACTGCCCATCTTTCTCCTACAGAGCACCTGGTGTATTTGAACTGTACCTTCAGGATTGTAGCACATCTTCTTACCATTAGGCCACCAGAACACCCTTGCATGTGATAAGTAGAACTTAAAAGTTTCTAACCAGAAAAATAAGTCAGAAAATATAAATATAATCAATCTCAAGAATGAGAAAGGTCATGTAACCACAGATAATGAAAAGATAAGGCAATATTATCAACAGTTTTAAATATATGCCAACAAATTATCTCAGATAAAATTCCTTGGAAGATTCAGCTACCAAACTTGTTTAGAGTCTCAATAACAGTATGTCTAGTGAAAAAAAAAAAGGAACTCTGGTGGCTTAGGGTGGTAAGGAAATTAACTGCCAACCCAAAGGTACAGGGTTCAAATCCAATAGCAGCTCCACAGGAGAAATATGGGCAATCTCCTCCCGTGTGATTTACTCAGCAATGAGTCTGTTTTGACTTGATGACAATCAAGAAAAACAACATCAAAAAAAAATTGGATGTGTAGTTAAAAATTATCCCTCAAAGAAAACTCTAGGCACAGATGGTTTCACTAGGAAATTCTACCAAATATTTAAAAAACAAAGGAGACTAATTCTATGCACTTTCAGAAAGCTAAAGAAAGTCATTCATTAATCTGTATCCTTTCTCCATATCTGTTCAACCTGAATGCTGAGTAAATCATTTGAGAAGCTGGACTCTATGAAAAAGAACAGGTCTCAGGATTGGTAGAACCTTTGTTATGCAGATTGCTTGCTAAAAGTGAGGAGGACTTGAAAACTTGCTACAGAAGACCAAAGTCCACAGCCATCAACATGGATTACAACTCAACATCACAAAGACAAAAACTGTCACCAACAGGCCAATAAGCAACACTGTAAGTGAGAAAAGACTGAAATTTGAAATTGTCAATGATTTTATTTTACTTGGATCCATAATCAACACCATTGGTACCAGCAGTCAAGAGATGATGAGACATGAGAGAGGGAGATACGGGTAAAAGATAACACTACAAATAAGTTTTAATGACCTCTGTTATTTCAAAAAGTGAAAAGATATCCATGGTTTCTGTAAAGGACAGGAGAGGTTTAGTCACCACTAGCAAGTACAAGAAGGAAGCTGGCATGAAGTCTTACCAGGAGATGGTACATAACTAATTACAGTTCTTTTCATCTATTAGGATGAGTATTAGAACAAAGCAGAAACCACTGTCCTTCAAATCTATCGTACAAATGCAATGATGAGTTTCAGCATCTGGAATACAATGTGCAGTGCCAACAAAATTACTACAAGATGCTGAAATACTGGAAAAGGTCCAAGAAAAGGCAGCTGAGAACATCAAGAGAACAGGGAGGCTGCCACATGAGGAAAAGCTAAAAGGAGTAGGATTCTTCAACTGAGAGAGCAAAGTTGCACGTGCAATCATTTTGAAGCCTGGCCAAAATACTAAGTGGTGTGGATAAAAACAGGATAATTAAGCCTTAGCACACAAAATTGTAACACCAGCACAAAGAGGCCCCCAAAGTCATCTGGAGACAACTTTGGGGCACAAAGAGGGAAATTTTTCTTCCAGGCAGGACGTAAACTTAGAGCACTCATTTAGGGAGACAAATTGGAGGGAGCTCTGTACACAGAAGAAGGAAGCAGAAGTCAAAGAAGAGTGGAAGCCATCAAATATAGAGAAACAGGATCATGATGACTGAGGTGCAAGGCTCAACTGAGGAGACGGAAGATGACCGGAGTTGTTAGCTTTCCCACATTGGCCAGTGTGAGTTTCCTCACTATAAACCGCTCATTGAGATAATCTGAGTGAGTCTATCTGCTCCTTGCAATCGAGAGCTCTAACTAAATTTGAAAAGAAATAAATTCACTAAAATGAACCAATTTATTACAGACTGAACTGCATGTTCTCCACACTGCCCCTATATGTTGGAATCCTAGCTGCATATAAGTGGACGTGATCTGAGAAGATAGGGGGTTTTGTATTGACTGAATGGGGTGATATTACTAATTACTAAATGTAATTGTTTATGAATCATAAAAAGGGCAGATTAGAAACCAAGGCAAAAGACATCCTAGCAAGATGGATGTCATGTGAGGATGGTCCACAAGTCAAACAGCCAGAGAACACTCAGGATACCCAAAAGCAAGCAATCAGCATGGCCAGGCCCTGATCTCGACTTAGAACCTTAAAAACTGGGAGAAATAAATGGTTATTCTGAAAATCACTCACTTTTGATTTAGTCTTACAATATTCACAAATGCTGTTTGTTGTTGTTATGTGCTGACTACAGCTTAGAGAGAGCCTATAAACAGCAGATCTGAAACTTGTCCTGTCTTGTACCATCTTCACCATCTCAAGCCCAGTGTTACTATCACCGTGTCAATCCATCTTCTCAGGGCTCTTCATCTCTTTTTTCTAACCCTACACCTTTCCCAGCAGGATGACGTTCCTTTCCAAGTAATGGCTCCTCCTCACATCTGGCCCCCAAAATATGTGAGATGAAGTTTCACCATCCTTGCCTCTAAACAGTACAGTAGCTTTAATTTTTCTAAGACTCATTTGTTCTTGTGGCAATTCAGAGAATATTCAATATTCTCCTCCAACACCACAACTCAAAGGCATCGATGGTTCACTGTCCAACTTTCAGATGCACAGGAAGTAACTGAAAAGACCATGACTTGGATCAGGTAACCTTAGCCTTTAAATTAACATCCTTACAAAAATAAAAATTAACATCCTTGTTCTTTAGCACTTTGGAGAAGTCTCTGACAGCAGAGGCTCCCAATATACCAGGTCTTTTAATTTCTTGACTGCTATCACCCTGGTTGTTGACTGTGGATCCAAGTAAAATTAAATCCTCCTTGACAACTGCAATCTTTTCTCCATCACAATGATGCCTACTGGTCCAGTAGTGAAGACTTTCAATCTGGGTTTGTGGTTGTTATTGTTTTTTAATTATAATTTTCTTGATGTTAAGATATAATCCTTATTGAAGATTGTAGATTTTTCTCTTTGGTGTTAAGTGCTTCAAGTCTTCTTCACTTTCTCCGGACAACACTGCGGAAACTACGTGATGCAGGGTACTGATGAGTCTTCCTCCAATCCTGATGCCACACTGTTTTTCATATAATCTAGCTTCTCAAATGATTTGTTCAATATACAGATTGAACAGAGAGGATACAACCATGACTCACACCTTTCCTTATTTTAAATCATGCAGTGTTCAGACAACAGCTCCTTGGGCCAAGGTTTAAGTTTCACATGAACATAATCATGTGTTATGGGATTCCCGTTCTTCTCAATGGTATCCATATTTTATTACGACCCATACTCAATAGTCAATAATCAGCTTTCGGCTGAGATCTATCTGATATCAGCAAATGAGGCCTCTTTCCTTGGTCTCATCTGAATCCAGTGTGAACATCTGGCAGTTCGCTATTAATGTACTATTCCATGGGCTATACAATCCTAGGATGAAAGAGCCACAGTGAAGACACTCTATGACTCTTGGTAGGTTCACCATAATCCTCGAAAGCACCAGCATCTACTTTGGGCACACTAAAGAGGTGTGTTGTTGTTGTTGTTATGTGCCGTCGAGTCGCCTGCGACTCATAGCGACCCTATGTACAACAGCCCTAAACTCTGCT
>NW_006399843.1:10847122-10864558 GCF_000299155.1 Elephantulus edwardii | reverse complement strand
TAATATTTTGCTTTGTCATCCCATGCTGCCTTTTGAAATCTTCTATTCAACTCTTCAGTATCTTGAATTCTTCCCTGTGCTTTGGCTTCTCTGCACTCCAGTGCAATTTTCAGAGTCTCTTCTGACATCCATTTTGGTCTTTTCTTCCTCTTCTGGTGTAGCTTCTTATAAATATCAATTGGCAAGGTATAACAACACCTTAGTCTTTAAACTGACATCTCTCCTTTTTAGAACTTTGGACTGGTCCTCGATAACTCATTTCCCCAATGCAAGGAGTGTCTTGATTTCTGACCACTGCTACCATTGGTGTTGATAATGGATGCAAGTAAAATGGAATCACAGATAACTCCATTCTTTTCTCCATTTATCATGATGTTGCTTATTGGCCTGGTGTTGAGGAATTTTATTTTCTTGATGTTGAGATGTAATTTATATTGAAGGCTGTAGTCTTTGATCTTCGGCAATAAAGGCTGCATGTCTTTTTCACTTTCTGCAAGCAAGGCTGTACCATCTGCACAATACAGAGAGTTAATTATTTCTTTCCTCCAATTCTGATGCCACATTCTTCTCCATATAGTCCAGCTTCTCAAACTGTTTGTTCAGCGTAAAGACTGAATAAGTATGGAGAAAAGATTTATCTCTAACATAGAGCTTTCCTGATTTAAAATCTGGCTGAGTTTCCTTATTTTATTCAGACAAATCTTTCTTGGTCTATGTATAGCCTAAGGTGTGCCTGATCCAAGCCTTGGTATTTTCAATTACTTCCTATGCATCTGATATCAGACAATGAATAAAGAATACAAAGAAATACTGCTGCCTTTGAATTGTGATGTTAGCAAAGAGCATTAAGTATACCATGGACTGCCAAAAAAGCAAATATATTTATCTTAAAGGAAGTGGAACAAAAATGTTCCTTAGAGGCAAGGATGGTCTAACCTCATCTCACTTATTTTGGGCAAATTTTCAGGAGGAACTACTCCTCAGAGAGAGACATCTTGCTGGTGAAGTCTGAGGTTTGGGGAAAGAGAGGAAGACTCTCAACAAGACTGACTGAAACAGTGGGCTTGAGCATGACAAATATCATGAGGATGTAGACTAGGGCAAGGTCTACATCTGTTGTTTATAGGGTCACTATGAATCGTAGTCGACCAGATGGCACCTAACATCACTACCTCATTAGCACGTCCAAAAGAGATGCTGGTACTACAAGGCCTGACTCAGGGCAGCAGCTTCCTGGACTCTATGTGTCAGTACTGAATTCCATTACAACAAAAAACCAAACTAGTTACTGTCAAGCCAATGCTGAGTCACAATAAACCCTGTGTCAGACCAGAACTGTTTCACAGGGTGTTCATTGCTTATTATTTGGAATTAAATCGCCAGGCCTTTCTTCTAAAGCACTTCTGGGTAGGCTTCAATCTATCCATTAGCTGCCAACGCACTAACCAATTTCAACACCCAGAAATTCCCATAAGAACTATCAAATCAGCCTATGCTCAGGCCCAAAACAACAGGTGAGGTAGCAAAAAAACAAAACAACAACAAAAATAAATAAACACAGTATATTTCTGTTTCTGATGCCGATGCGTAGGATGGAGAAGTGGGTGGTTAAAGCAGATGTCTCAGGATCCCAGTCCTCCAACCAGCCAGGTTGAGGGGCCAGTCGCACCTCCTGTTGGCTTACCATGGTTTCCACTCCGTAGGCAATGGGGCCACAATGCCCTCCCGTGCCAACCACATCAACTCTGGCTCCTTAATGGGGTCGATACCAATCTCCCTGGCAAATTCAAGAATTTCTGCAAGGAGAAGTGGGTGGATAAGGAAGGGAAGAGACAGGGTTAGAAAAAAAAAGTCTTTGCCTTTATTTCAAAAATTTCTCCAGTGAGCAGGTCGTATTTCTCTCAATATCAACAATAAATATACATAAATTTATTAAATCCTAGTTTATAAATGTTATACATAAATGAAGACATGCTACCTCCCTACTCTAAGAATATAACCTGAAATCTAGTATAATGTTGTTACGTGCCACTGAGTCGCTTGCGACTCACAGCGACCCTATGTACAACAGCTCTGAACCCTGTTCTATCCTGTGCCAACCTTATTGTCTCTGATACACCAACCCTTATTACCCCAGTCATTGAATCAGTCCATCTCATTGAGGGCCTTTCTCTCTTTGCTGTCTCTCTACACTTCCAAGTATGATGTCCCTCTCCAAGGAATGGCCACTCCTTACAACATGCCCAAAGTACGTCAGATGAAGCTTCAGAAACCTTGACTTCAAGGAGCAGCCTGGTATCACCCTCTCTAGGATGAATCTGTCTGTTCTCCTGTCAGTCCATGTTACGTTCCAAACTCTTCTCCAGCACTTCAGCTCAAAGGCATCAATTCTTTTTTTTATCATCCCTAGTCATTGTTCAGTTTTCTGACACATGGCAAGTAATAACATCAACATGGAGAGAGAGTTCAGCTGGCCCAGTGGACAGAAGGCGATGCTACCAAGCCAAAGATGGGTGACTTTAAATCTGCGGCCCCCAGGCCAGTCTTTCATTGTTTTTGTTCAGACATTCCTCTAGGTTGTATAGCCCTGGTGTACAAGTTGCTGTACAGTGGTGGTCACTTTTGGTTGCTGTGAGGCTGAACACTGTGACACTAATGTGTCAAAAGCGTTAATGGCTGGTTACCCAATGCAGACAGACAGTGGGGTGGAGCTCCCCAATGAAAACAAGCTTGGAAGGAGGAGTGGCATCCACTTCCGTAATAGCTTGCCTCTGAAAACCCTATGAACCTGGAGAGAGGATGAGAGACACCCAAGCGTTGAGGACCCTCCTTCCTAGGGTCACTATGAGTCGCCTGTGACTCAATGGCACTTAACAACAACAACAATAATGGTCTAGATTAGGTGCACCTTAGTCTCCAGTCTTCAGTACTCTGGAGAGGTCCCTGACAGCAGACTTTCCCAATGCAATCAGTCTTTTGATTTCCTGGCTGCTAGTATCAAGAGTGTTGACTGTGGAGCCAAGCAAACTAAAGCTGTTAACAATCTCAATCTCTTCACCATCTAGTACAATACAGATATAAAAATAAATTAAAAAAATAAAACTTCAACAGCAGGGATTCCAGAGAAAATGAGAGCAACCATAGTTAAAGCCAGTTAGGACGAGGATAGCCTTATCAGAGCATAAACTCTCCCAAGGTTTGCAAAAGCTCAGTGCAAAAGTCATTCACACAACAGGCATGCCTTAAATAACCACAAATGATTAAACCCCTTGAGATCTCTACAAATGCACACACAGCACAAATTGAGTGCTAAGTGTTATAACTGACATGCATGTGTCCTGTGAGCAATGGGAGCAGAAAGAAGGCAGTGGTTTGTTCTGTCGAGAGGCTGAGGGAGACGTGAGGTTAAGAAGTGACTTTAGCAAGAAGCTGCAACTACAGTCTCAGAGGTGCACGGTTCAAATCCACCAGATGCTCTGCTGGAGAAGGGGGAACAATCTCCTCCTGTACCAGTCAGATCTGATTTGACGGTACACACAAAAAAATAATGAAATAAAATAAATTTAAAAAAAAAAGGAAGTGACTTTAACACACATACAGAGAGAGAGAGAGAGAGAGGAATTTCTCTTCCATGATATCAGGGACTCTAAAGCTGTTGCTAAGTGCTTTTGGAATCAAGCATTTAGAAAAAGGTTTTCTGCCAGAGACTGAGTAGAAAGTAGGTGCTAATATGTTCTGAGTTACAGTGATCTCACCTAGCACCAAAAGGAGAAATCAGGCATGTTACCAGAAGTCTCAGGAATAATGAAATAAATGCTCCAGAAGCAGCAATAACAGCCTAGGCCAGAAAGGTGTCATCATTAGGCATCCTCTCAGTGGAGAATTAGAAGGCTTACCGACTTAGGGGCACACTCACTGCTGTCAAGTTAGAATTGACCCACAGCTGACCCTCCACTGGGTTTCCAAGGCTGTTAATCACACAGGAGGAGACCGTCCATCTTTCTCCTGAGGAGCAGCTGGTGGATTCAAACCATCTGCCTTTGGGCATCAAGACTAGAGGAAGACTCAACAGCAACCTCCAATATGCAGCTTGCTTGCCAAAACTGAGGATGACCTGAAACATTTGCTGCAGAAGATCAAGGACTGTAAGTCTTCAATATAGATTGAGGCTCTACATTAAGATGACAAAGATTCTCACCACTGGGCCAACTGGCAGCACCATGATAGATGGAGAAGAGACTGGGGTTGTTAACAATTTCAGCTTGCTCAGCTCCACAATCAACACTCTTGGCACCAGCACTCAAGAAATGAAAAGACGAATTGCAATAGGGAAGTCTGCTGTCAGGGACCTCTCCAAAGTGCTAAAAAGTAATGATATCAGTTTAGGGACTAAGGTTCACCTGATCCTGGCTATGCTCTTTGCAATTGCTTGCTATGTATCAGAGAGCTGGACAATGACTAAGGGTGACAGAAGAATCGATGTCTTTGAGTTGTGGTGCTGGAAAAGAACACTGAACATACTATGCACCACCAAGAGAACAACAGGTTTGTATTGGAGAGAAGTTTCTCCTTGGAGGTAAGGATTCTTGAAGCTCCATCTCACATACTTTGGGCACCTGTCCAGGAGGGACTGTACTTGGAGAAGGACATCATGCTCAGAAGGGTACAGGGACAGTGCTGGAATAGAAGACCTCTGGATGAGATGGACACAGTATCTGAGGTAACGAGGGTAGGTGTGTTGGAGTCAGTGATACTGGCTCAGAGCTTTTGTACATAGGGCTGCTATGAGTTACAAGTGACTCAATGACACATAACAGGCCACCTACTAGAGCTAGCACCTTGAATTAAGACCACTAGCCACCTAAACTAAACAAATTATTAAACAAATTTCTGTTTGTTAAAGTTACCCATTTGTAGCATTTCCATTATAACAGTACTACATGACTAAGATGATGAAATAGAGAACATTATGGTGGATAGGAACTCCTTTAGAAAGGGTGGTCCAGGAAAGCCTTTCAGGAATGGTGACATTTAGCTAAAAACTCATGGAAGTCAGGAGCAAGCCAGGCAGAGCACTGAGGAACAAACATCAAAGCAGAACAAAGTGCACGTGGAAAGGACCCATGGCAAGAAACAGCCCGGTCCACCTGAGGACTGTCGAGGAAGAACAATATAGTGAGCAGAGTAAACAAGGGAAGGAGAGAGTGGCACCAGGTAAACCTGGCCACGGGGACAGCTGAGTCCTGAAGACTCCTGCACACCACAATAAGAGGGTAATACTTATACACTACAATAAGAAGGTAAGACTTAACATAATGTAAAGTTATTAAAAGTAGAACCGTGATATGATCCAATTCCTATATGCATGCATAGATACATATATACATACATTTATATTAAGCATGACGCCTGATATGAAGGGAGGCTAATGAGAAAGTCACTGAAATAGACCAGGAAGAGAACATGGGGGACTGAGTGCAGAATGTCTAAGCTTGGGCTGAGTAGAAGAGAATTTTTATAAACATCCTTTATAAACCATTAGATTCTATTTATAATCACAACCAAATAAAGATAAAATATTTAAGAAATAAACTGGGGGGGGGGAGAAAAAAACTGAGCAAGAAATGTGTAAGACTTATATGAAGAAATCTGTAAAGCACTCATAGAAGATTCAAAGGGGAAAGAAACCAATGTTCTTACAATGAAGTCTTAACTTCACAGAAGTCCTAATCTTCTGTAGGTTTTCATAAATTTAACACAATTCCTCCCAAAATATCAATATTTCCTCTATACTTAATTCTCCCCAAAACTAGACTAGGTGATTCTAAAAGTGCTGTTATCTCTATTAGATATCAAAATTAACTCCACAGTAATGAAGAGCACAGTACTGGAGTATGAGTAGATGGACAGTGCAATGGCCCAGAAAACAAAGTAGACAGAAATGCGCACAGGTGGCATCCAAATCGGTGGGAGGGGGAAATGAAATGTTCCTTTAATGGCACAGGGATAACTAATAAAAACATGGGGGTTAAGAAACCTGGATCATGGGAGCTCTGATGGCCTAGTGGCAAGAAGCTGCACTGCAATCCCAGAGGCTCATGGTTCAAATCCACCAGATGCTCTGCTGGGTAAGGAGGGACAATCTCCTCCTGTACCAGTCAGATCTGATTTGACGGTACATGCACACAAATAATAAAATAAAAATTTAAAAAAAAACCCTGGATCAGTATTTCACAACATACACTAGGGAGAGAAATTTCACATGGAAAAAGATTTAAATGTAAAAACATGAAATCACACACACAAAAAAAACCCAGAAAACAGAAGAGAAATATTTTACCTTTGAAGTAAGGAAAGATTTTTTAAGTATAACACAAAATTCAGTGACACAATGACTAATAAAACACATAAACTAAAGAGTTAGAATATCTAGGGTTGGGTCTTAGTTCCAACACAAAGTTGTTGTTGTTGTTGTTGTTGCTGTTGTTGATTGCCGTCAAGTCGAGCACCACTCATAGTGACTCCATGAACAAAAGACCTAATGCCTTTCTATAACTATTGTCGTTTCTCCAAGTTCATAAAGTTTCCATAGGCATGTGGTTGAGGAAGTAGATGCCATTCCTGCTTCCAAACCTGTTGTACAACTGGGAGGTCGACCAAACACTGTCCACACTGGGGAATCATTATGGCATTTCACACCCCAATGGCACAAGGTTCAGCGTCACAGCAAACTCAGATTACTTCAGTACAGCAAAGTGACAAAGAGTGATGTACAAAGTAGAAGAATGTTCCTTCAAAATACATAGCAACTCTAGTCTCAGTAGTGATTATACAAAGTAGAAATTAATAAACACAGGAAGGTTACCTAATCTGTATTCAGGTTTTCTCCTCCATAAAATGGGGAGAATCACAGGACCTAATAACATAAGTACGTGTCATTTAGCATCTGTCTGATCACATATATACACATGGGCCAGGGCACCGGCATGTCTGAGTGCCCTGACAGTAGATCCTTGCTTTGAGCTTGGAGCCCACTTCTACCTGGATGCTGCACACAGCTATCTACCAGGCAGCAATGGAGACCCAGATCCAAACTCCCAAGTCTGGTCCTCTCAGCTCCTGCAACTTACTACGTCTACTTCAAGCATTTCACTCAGATTGGTTCCACAAGGCACCAAGGGAAAGGCATGCGTCTTGGCTCCCTGGACCTCCTAGGTGTGCACCAAGGCCTCCTCTGGCAGGTTCTTATGGGAAAGCTGGCCTTCCCTAGAGCTGGCTTGGAAGAGAAAGCAGGGACTCCTGGGTGCAGCCAGCTGGGTGCTGACCTGACGTGCTCAAAGCAGGAATTTCCTGGGCAGAGTTTCATAGTGGCCCCTGAGATGCTGCATCCAGGAGGCCCTTACTCCAAGGACATAAATGTTCACACAATGTCAAAAACACCTAACATCCTATTTGATAAGCATCATGGACTGGACCTTAATGGGTACATACCTGCATTACTTTCAGGGTCTAAAAGATTAATGCATGTTAAAGTCTTAGGATACTAGCTGGCACAGAGTAGCATTCAATAAATTGTTGTTGTTGTTGACGACTGCTGTCCAGTCGAGCATGATTCATAGCGACCCTATGAACAAAAGGCCTGAAGCCTTTCTATAACTATCGTCATTTATCAAAGTTCCTAGTTTCCAGAGGCATGTTGTTTAGGAAGTGGATGCCACTCCTGCTTCCAACAATAAATTATGTATCACTACTATTATTCATAATCTTACTATTGTTTTAAAAAATACACTTGAGGTTTTTTCCTCCAAAAACTGTGCTTCTAATTAACCTCCAGACACATTCTATTGTTCAGTATCCTTTATTGTTTATTCATTCAAAACAAATCATTGATCTAACATACAAGTGAGTAATCTTTTCTATAATGGACTTAAAACACTGTCATTGTCTTTGAGACGGAACCAGTTCAAGGTTACCCTTCCACGGGGTTTCCAGGTTGTTATGGAGGAGACTATCAATCTCTTTCCCTCAATATAACGGGCAAGGGCATAAATTCCTAGGCTTTGTGAATCATAAGGTCACTGTCACAATTCCTCAATGCCTCCACTGTAACATAAGAAACAGCCATATATAAATAAATAAGCATGACAATTTTCTAAGAAAAACCTTACTTACAAAAAACAAGCAAAAGTTCAGATTAGGACCATGGGCTATAGTTAGCTGACACCTGGGCTAACGTAAATACGCTGACCAACCATGTGCCAATCTGTAAGTGTAACCAGGGTGCTTGTTAATAGTGAGATTTCACATACATTGAGCCTCATACCTTGAAAGGAGGCATTATGCTTGGAAAAGCAGAGGGTCAGCAAAAGAGAGGAAGCCTCCGTGACATGGACTTCAAAAAACGACTGTAACAGTAGGCTCCAGCGTTGCCAGGATTGGCCGGGCAGCACTGGACAGGGCAAAGATTTTGTTAATCGGGTCACAATGAATTGGACTTGATTCCAATTCTTCATAATAACCCTCCTTTGCTGCATGTGCAGCTTTAAAATCATTGAGAAGGCATGACGCCTCTTCGTGCACAAACTAAACCCAATGTTGCTGAATCTCTTCTGACTCACAGTGCCCCACTATCAGGTTTCTAAAGGCTCTAAACCTTAACTGGAGGAGACTGCCTGTCTTCCTCCAGAAGAGCAGCTGGTAGATTTGAACTAATGACCTTTTAGTTAAGCAGACCTGCATGAAACATACTATGCTACCACGGCTCCTTTTCTTGTAGTAAAGTAAGGTTCAAGAAGAACCACAAACAACTGCTCTGAGTTACCTACAAACTCTAAAAGGTCCCCTTTGAAAGTGATCTCATTTGTAAGCCAGGACTGCCTATACACCAATTCCAATACATCACAGGCCTCTTACCTTGCTCACTGGGAATGTAGGTCTCATCATAATCTTCCTCAAGGACCAGCTGGTCTCCAATGCGGATGGGTCGTCCGGCCATATTTCATCTGGGCTCAAATACCTGAACCCAAGAGACCCACACCCAAAGGGAAAATCAGTGACTCAGCTTAGAAAGAAAGTAGACAGACCTGGCTCGTGCAGCACCTGAGTCAGGTAGACACAAGTGAGCCCAAGTCTCCACAGGAGCTGGGGATGTTGGAAGATGGGACCAGCAGCTCAGATCTCAGACTGTACGGGCTCTGATCCTAGGAAAGTTCCCAAAGGGAAAGGTCCCACAGGCCTTCTGAACCCTCTGGGAACCACAAGGACTCTGGTAGCCTGGCTGTTTCAGGACCTGACTTCATATCCACATCCACCCCCCTTCAAAAAGCAGTAACAGTATAGGACCCCAGCAACAAAGCCCTGGAGACACCAAGGTAAGCAGGAGCAGAGACAAACCCCACACAAACACACCCCAGTGCACAGTCCCACAGCAGGACTAAGCAGAATCCTCTACAGGGTTTCTCAAGCTGGACTCTCCTTCTGCCAAGGACCTCTTGTGGTCCAGTCCATAGGGGACAGTGGCGCTAACCCAAAGACTGTGCCTCTCTGGAGATTTGAATCCACCATTAGAATCACAGGAGAGAAATGGGCCATTCTTCCCGCGCAGTTTACAGCCTCAGAAATTCAATAATGTCAGCTATGAGGTGGTTCCGGTCCAAAAGCAATGAGAGGATCTTTGCCAAAGTATAACCAGGGCTCCTTACACTATGAGCACATCACCCGTCTTTGTTTACATTCAGAAATGCCTGCAGGCAGTGAAAGTAGCATAAAGTTTCAACAGTATGGTTGTTACATAGTAAAATAGATAAGGCCTAGCCCAATCTTGAGCCATTTAGTCACTGTGTCAATCTGTCTCACTGAGGGTCTTCCTCTCTTTCTTTGACCTTCCATTTTTCCCAGGATTTTTTTTTCCTGTGCACTGGGCCCTCCTGATAACATGTTCAAAGCTGTCACTGTTATATGTTGTCAAGTTCAGTATGACTCACAACAATCCTATGATTAACAGATCTGAACTCTGTCCTAGTCTGTGCCACCCTCAAAATCTCTCACACACTTGAGTCCACTGCTACAGTCACTGTGTCAATCCACCTCGTGGAGGGTCTTTCTCGCTTTCGCTTACCCTCCTCATTCCCAAGGACGATGTCGCTCTCCAATGAAAAGCCTCTACTAGCAACATGCCCAAAGTATGAAAGATGAAACTTTGTCATATTTGCCTCCAAGGAGCACTCTGGATGCACCTTCTCCAAGACATATCTGTCTGTTCTTTTGGCAGTCTGTGGGATATTCTGTACTCTTCTCCAACACCACAGCTTGAATTGCATCAACTCTTCTTCTATCATCCTTATTCACTGTCCAGCTCTCAGATGCACAGCAAGGAATATAAAAGACCATGGCATGAATGAGGAGTACATTAGTCCTCAAACTAACATCACTGCTCCTCAACAATCTGGAGAGGTCACTGATTGCGCACTTTCCCAGTGCAATATATCTCCTGATCTCCTGACTGCTGGCACCAAGTATAATGATTGTGAATCCAAGTAAAATAAAATCATTGACAATTTCAATTATAAGCTCAAAGTATATGAGACTAAATTACACCATCTTTGCCTCTAAGAAGAAACCTGGTGACCCTCCTCCAAGACAGATCTGCTTGCTCTTCGGCAGTCCTTGCGACATTCAATACTCTTCAACACTGCAACTCAAAGGCATCAAGTCGTCTTTGTTCTTCCTTATTCACTGTCCAATTTTCAGATACCCAGAAAATAAATTACTTATATTCTTATTAGTTGGCATTTTGGACCTCTAAAATGGTCTTTGTTGGTCCTCAACAACAGATTTGCAACATGTCTCTTGATTTCTTGACAACTGCTACCAATGGTGTTGATTATGGATCCAAGTAAATTAAATTGTTGACAATTGCAATCTTTTCCAAGTCTATCATGATATTGCCTACTGGTCTACTGGTGAGAATTTTTGTTTTCTTGATGTTGAGATGTAATCCATGTTGAAGGCTGTAGTCTTTAGCAGTAAAGATTTCAATTCTTCACTTTCTGCAAGTCAGGTTGTGTCATCTGCATTAATGTAAGTTGTTAAGAGTCTTTCTCGAATCCTGCTGCCACATTCTTCTTCATACAGTCCAGCTACTCAAATTATTTGCTCATCAAATAGACTGAACAGTTATAGAGAAAGGGGAGAACCCTGAGCACAAAATCACTCAGTGTTCCTTTGTTCTGTTCAGAGAACAGCTTCCTGGTCCAGGTACAGGTTTCGCATGAGCAAAAATTAAGTGTACTGGACCTCCCATTCTTCTCAATCAATGTTAGCCATAATTTATAATGATCCACACAATCAAATGCCTTTACATAGTCAATAAAACCCAAGCAAACATCTTTCTAATTCACTGCTTTCTGCCAAGATCTATCTGACATCAGTGATGGCAACTCTTACTCCACAGCTTCTCCTGAATCCAGATGCATTTCTGAAAGTTCCCGTTCAGTGTACTATTCCAGACAATATTTTTCATTACCTTCAGTAAGATTTTATTAAACAGTAGCAGAAGGGGAAAAGTTTCTTGCTCTTGGCTACTAAATAACTAAACACAGACTCACTGTGGAGTGGAGTAGAATTATTCTCTAGGGTTCCCAAGGCTGTAAATCTTTGTAGTTGTTGGGTTTGAACCACCATCCTTTGGACTAAGCATGTGAACAAACACTTGACCACTATGCCACTAGGGCTCTTACTACACAGGTTCGACAAAAATAAAATCAAAGCCACCACTCCACTTCTATCAAGTCAATTCCAACTCTCAGGGACCCTCCACCAGGTTTCCAAGTCTGTAAATCTCTCAAGAGCAGCCTGCCCATCTTTCTCTAGAGAAGGAGCTGGGAGTGGTTGGATTCAAGCTGTAAACCATTGAACTAACAACCTAATCCATCACACCCCCAGAACTCCTTGCTACCAAGCAGTATGGAATCCCCACCAAAGAAATAAAGGAAGGATTTGACAGAGAGCGGGGACCTGAGAGGTGACAAGAATTCTGATAGCAGAGACAGGCTTTCTAGACAAATGGAGCATCATGTACAGACCTGGGGTTCTGGTGTGCCGGCTAACAACACACATGGCAGGGGCGGGGCTGGAAAATCAGAGCAGAGGCTAATTATGAAGAACCTTAAAGACCATGCTGAGAACATCGACTGTACCCTGCAGCCACGCGAGTCCCTGAGGGCTGTGGTGAAGGGAAGGGCATGGGCAGGCCTTGCTGGAGGAAACGCACACTGGCAGGATGGCACGGTCAGACTGGGGAAAGGAGAGACTGAGGGCAGGAAAACCAATGTGGAGGACAGGTGCCCAGGTGAAATATGACAAGGGCTTAAATGAGGGCAAAAGCTGTGGGAATGGAGAAGGGAGAGGGTCAAAGAGACACTGTGATGTCAGACTTAACAGGCCTAAAATGTGGGTGTAAGGAGAGGAAAAGGAGTCCAACTTGAGTCCAAGGCTGACAGTTCCAGGGACGAGGTGTGCCAGACTCCTGACTGACAAGCAGGTTCCGTTCCACAAGCGCTCCTGTCTCGCCACTTCTCCTGCACTCAAAGAACCACATCAAACCTCCTCTGTGGTGGGCCCCACACTGAAGCCCGGCTGGTGACGCAGACTCAAGTCACCCTGTAAAATGGCTCCCTGACTAGCCCTGTTCCCAGGGCCTCTTCTGACTGGCAGGAGTCAGGACACTAGCTGTGACCAACAAGGTCTGGAGCAGCAGGTTCTCACCTATAATGCAGCCATGTCTTCACCAGCTGTCACTCTGCCACCTGGAACCTTAAGCATGAAAAGCTCCCTTCAAAGAGAAGTGAGTGGAAAGACTATCAACAAAAGAAGGCAGGAGCCTGGCCTGTGCTGACTGCTCAGTAAACAGCTGGACCCAGTGGCTCTAAATCTGTTCCAAGAAACCCAAGAGGGACCCTGAACAAATGACAGATGTAGCAAGGCTGTGAATGTGGCCCTTTCTGCATTCTAACAGCTGAGAGATGGGCAAGGGAGATGTCCTGCCTTGGGCCTCACCAGACATCCTTCCCTCTGTCAGTTCTGTGGGCTCCGTGACAGCCAGACCCCACCCCCTCCAAGTTCCCAAAAGGACACCTCCTCACAGTTACCTCTCACCTCAGCAAGAAAGTACCAAACTAAAAAGGATTGTTCTCTGCAATAAATATGCTGACAAAGGAATCTGTTCCCAACCCTACAAAGACAGGCTGCTGATAAAATACCCAACTCTCCAACACACAGTGAGGAAGAAGCAGGGCCTACCTTTTTCAAGCAAGGGACATAAGTACCAGGGTCCAAGGCTTTAGATGTGGTCCTCAGCTTGATGGCTCAAGGAGTCACCTGACTCTTTAATCCTCTTAGCTGAGGAGTGGAGGGAAAAGGGACAGTAGGCAAGCATGCGGAGGGAGGACTCAGGAGAGGCAGAACAACCTCAAGCGAGAAGCAGCACAGAGAGGATGATGCTGAGGAGGTGGGCAGGAGTCTGGTCATGCTGAGAACTTGAGAACTTGGCCTTTATCATAAAAGGAGAGCCAGGAGAGGGTTTTTCCAGATGAACATTTTAAAAAAGATTACGCTGCCATCTGTTAGGAATACAGGCTGACAAGGAGGCCAGCTCAGAAGTGAGAAAATAGAGTAGAGAAAACCATGAGACTCTCCAGACGAATTGTCGTTAGGTGCCACCGTGTACAACTCACACAACCCTAGGAAGATCAGATCTGAACCCTGTCCTACCCCATGCATCTTCATCATCCCGACACACTCGAACCCACTGCTGCACACACTCTATCAATCCACCTATCTCATTGAGGGTGTTCCCCTCTTTCACTGACCCAACACCTTTCCAAGCATGATGTCCCTTTCCAAGAAAGAGCCCCTCCTAACAACATGCCCAGAGTATGTGAAATGAAGTTTCACCATTACTTGCCTCTAAGGAGCATTCAGGTTGCACTTTCTCCAAGACATATTTGTTTGTTCTTTTGACAGTCCATGGAATATTCCATATTCTTCTCCATCACCACAAGTCAAAATCAAAGGCACTGATTCTTCTGTCATCTTTACTCTTTTTGTTGTTGTTGTGTTGTGTACTGTCAAGTTGGATCCGAATGGCAAAGGAGGAGATTGTCCTTCCTTCTCCAATGGAGTATCTGGTGGATTCAAACAGCGCACCTTTGGGACTGCAGCGCAGCTTCTTGCCACTAGGTCAACAGAGCTCCCTTCATCTTTATTCTTATTGTCTTTATTTTCCAGCTCTCAGATGTGTAATAAGTGATTGAAGACTATGGTATGGTTCATGTACACCTTAATCTTCCCATTTCATCACTGCTGTTCCGGGCTTTGGAGAGGTCTCTGACAGCAGTCTTTCCCAATGCTATACATCTCCTGATCTTCTGACTGCTGTTACCAAAGCTGATGGCTGTGGATCCAAGCAAGATGAAACAGCTGACAATTTCAATCTTATCTCCATCTATCATGATGTTGCCTACTGGCCCAGGGGTAAGGACCTGTGTTTTCTTGAGATGTAATCCATATCGAAAGTTGTCATCTTTGATCTTCTGCAGCAAGAACCACAAGCCCTCCATCCACACTTTCAGCAAGTAAGGCGGTGTCATATGCACAATGTAGGTTGTTGATGAGTCTTTCTCCAAACCTGATGCCACATTCTTCTTCATAAAGTCCAGTCTCTCCAGTGATTTGCTTGGCATTCAGACTGAATAGGAATGGAGAGAAAAATACATCCTTGACACACACCTTTCTTGATTTTAAACTATGCAGCATTCATTTACTCTGGACAGCAGCTTCCTGGTGTAGGCACAGATTTCATATAAGCATAGTTGTGTTGTTCTGGAATTCCCATTCTCCTCAATGTTAGCCATAGTGTGCTATGAGCCACACAGTCAATTGCTTCTGGTTTAAAATGACAATACATTGGACTAAAGTGGTAAAAGAGAATTGTTGTTGTTATGTGCCGTTGAGTTGTTTGCGACTCATAGCGACCCTATGTACAACAGCCCTAAACCCTGCTCTATCCTGTGCCAATTGCATTGCCTCTGACACACCCATCCCGATTACCCCAGTCACTGAATCAATCCACCTCACAAAGAGTCTTCCCCTCCTGCGCTGTCCCTCCACCCTACCAAGCATGATGTCCCTCTCCAAGGACCTGTCCCTCCTTACAACATGTCCAAAGTAAGTCAGACGAAGCCCCAGAATCCTTGCCTCCAAGGAGTAGCCTGGTTTAACCCTCTCCAGGATGAATCTGTTTTCTTGGCAGTCCATGGTACATTCAATACTCTTCTCCAGAACCACAGCTCAAAGGCATCAATTCTCCTTCTATCCTCCCTAGTCATTGTCCAACTCTCAGATGCATAACAAGTGATTGCAAAGACCATGGCCTGTATCAGGCACACCTTAGTCCCCAGAGAGACACCGTTGCTCTTGAGTACTTTAGAGAGGTCCCTAACAGCAGACTTCCCCATCGCAATACGTTTTTTGATTTCCTGGCTGCTGGTGCCAAGAGTGTTGACCATGGAGCCAAGCAAACTGAAGCTGTGAACAATCTCAATCTCTTCGCCATCAATCTTGATGCTACCAATTGGTCCAGTGGTGAGAATCTTTGTCTTCTTGACATTGAGCCTCAGTCCATACTGAAGGCTGCAGTCCTTGACCCTCTGCAGCAAGTACATGAGGTCCTCCTCAGTTTCAGCAAGCAGGGTTGTGTCATCTGCATAATGAAAAACCTAAATAAGGAGTCCTTTGATCTGGACTAGCAAGTATGTCTTAACTTCTTCCTCCAAGTCTGAGAACGAGATGAACATCACTAGTCAATTATATAGCATTCCATGCAGCAGCTAGAATGGATCAAGTGATCAAGTCTACTTGACAAAATTTATACTCAGCCTGAGACTCACTAGGCAAGGAGTTGTGGGGAGGGGTCATCCACCTGTCCTCATCCATCTCCTGCCAATGCTAGAGCCTAGGGGGGAAAAAAACCGAGTAGCTCATACACCTCCTCCCAAGCTAACTAACATCCTCTTCCTATCAACCCCAAAACTACTTCACCACCTCCACAGACAACACAGTTTTCATGTTTATGGCCATATTTCTCTGATTTTTTTCATGGTAATGTGTTCTGGCCACAAACTTCGGAGGGTTATTCCTCCTCCTCCTTCCAATTTCCAGCTCTGTCACTGTTAGATGCCATCCACTCAGACCCAAGGCATGCTGCTGTTGTTACGTGCTGTTGTGTTGGAACCTTCAGAGCTGACCCCCCAGGGTATTTTCAGAGGCACAGGAGGAGACTGTCCTTCTTTCCCTTGTGGAGAAGCTGGTGGGTTTTAACTACTTGCCTTTGGGTTGGCAGCACAACTCCTTAGCCCTAGGCCACCAGAGCTCCAATGTGTAATGACACTATATACAACAGAATGAAATGCTGCCTGATTCTGCACCATCTTCACGAGTGCTACTACACTTGAACTCTCTGTGCCAATCCATCTCTTTCTCTTTGGTCTCTGCCCTACTTTGATCAAGCATGATGCCCTTATCCAAGGACTGACCCCTCTTGATAACATGCCCAAAGTATAAGACAAAGTCTCATCATCTTCCTTCTAAGGAGCATTCTGTCTTCTCCCAAGACAGAATGTATTTGTTCTTTTGGCAGTCCGTGGTTTATTCATAGAAAGTGTAGGAGTTTGGTCACTGCAGTAAACCATTAACACAAAAGCATGGAATCTCAAGAATGGAAAAAGCTCAAAGTAGCTCTGGTCCAACTTCCATTCCGATGATAACTTTTCCATGTAACAACTCCCAACAACAATATGCTTTAGGTGACAGGACAGTGGTCAGAATATACATGTTGAGGCCAGAAAGCCTCTCTCACTCCCCAGCTCTATGATGCTGATAAAGTACACCACCTCGAGCTTCGATAACTTCTCAAGTATAATTCAAGAAACTGTGACTATCTATGACAAAAGGCTGATTAATCAGACATAAAAGGGCAAATAATACAAGATCTCAGTTATACAAAATACCTAGAATCAACAAATATAGAGAAAGGGGTCCTTATATTTGGTATGGCAAATATGTCCAAACTTTTTCCTGCAGCCATGATAAATAATATCACTAGTTAACTACATTCTAGACATAGTTTCAGAACCCTCAATATGCTTTTTCACATAGTATTCTATCTGTTAGTGGTTACCTGGGGATGGGTGACAGGGGAAAAGGAAAGGGGCTTTGAGTTTCTGTGAATGACACTGAAAAAATCTGGCAACAGCTATTGGTGATGGTTGTACAAAATTGTGAACATAATGTCATTGAGCCATATGCATAAAATAAAAGGTTAAAATGGAGAATGGTTTGTTATATGTGCTTTTACCACAATGTTTTGGGTTTTGGTTG
>NW_006399843.1:10843114-10846489 GCF_000299155.1 Elephantulus edwardii | reverse complement strand
AAGAATAATTAATGCCTTTGAGTTGTGGGGCTAAAGAAGGGTATTGAACACTGACTTCCAAAAGAATAGGTCTGTCCTGGAGAGGGTGAAATCAAGCTGCTCCTTGGAGACATAGATTTTGAAGCTGGTCTAACATACTTTGGGCATGTTGCTAGGAGGAACCAGTCCTTGGAGAGGGACATTATGCTCGGAAGGATAGAAGGTCAGTGCAGGAGAGGAAGACGCTGGAGAAGATAGACTGACACAGTGACTGTGGCAATGGGGTCAGGTGTGTCAGAGACAGGTTGGCTCAAGATAGGGCAGGGCAGGGTTCAGAGCCACTGAGCATAGCGTTGCTATGAGTCACAGTCAACTTGATGGCACATAACAACAATTATATCTAGCACAGTACCTGATTTACAAAATGTTAAAAAATGTTCTCAGCGGCAAGCACAGAGATACTTCCATCTCACATGCTTTAGGCATGTTGTTAGGAGGGACTAGTTCTTGAAAAGACATCATGTTAGGAAAGATGAAGGATCCGAGAAAGAAAGGAAGACCCTCAACAAGAAGGATTAACACAATGATTGTAACAATGGACTTGAGCATGTAGACATCATGAGGATGGCTCAAGACAGGCCAGAGTTCAGATCTGTAGTTTATACGGTTACCGTGAGTAGTCATTACTTTATAAACTTGGTGGCATCAAACAATAACAATATTTAAAACTATTACTGATTGTAACACCAATTACATAGATTATTCATAGCTGTTAAAAAAACAGTTCCTAAGAAATATCAACGCATTTGTCAAGTTCTAATCTCTAAAATTATAAAGAATAAGCCAGTATCTCACTGCATATTCCTAGATCTTCTCCATTCAAATATGCCCTCATTTCCCAAGTCCTCTCCATTGTGGTTACCTTCCTATGAACACTATCAGCACACTGTGTGCAACATTTGGATACAAACAGAGCTTATACACTCATATGCATTATTAGAGTTTCCAAAAAGATATTTCCTCCACGTTGTTGCTCTGGTGCAGGGAGCTCTGGTGGCTTAGTGGTAAGGAGATGTACTGTCAACCCAAAGACACACGGTTAGATCCATCAGCCGCTCCAGGAGCAAAAGATGGGCAATCTCCTCCCAAGCAATTTACAGCCTCTGAAAACTCACGGGAGCTATAAGTCACCAACAACGTAAAAGTACTTAACAATAACAACAACTCTGCTAAAGCAATAGGGAGCTGAAACATTGAAGAGCCATAATGTCAATTTAAAACCTAAGGTGCACCTGGATCCAAGTCAAGGTCTTCTCAATTATTTACTATGCATCTGTAGGATGGACAGTGACTAAGGATGACAGAAGAAGCGATGTCTTTGAGTTGTCTAGATATCCATGAATGGCTAAAAGAACAAATAAATACGTACTGAAGAAAGTGCCCCAGGTTGCTCTTTGGAGGCACACACTTTGGGCATGTGAGAGGTGCCAGTCCATGGGAAAAGACATGTCAGCAAAGAGAGGATGATCCTCAACAAGATGCAATGCAACAGTGACTTTAAACAATGGGCTCAAGTCTATCAGAGATGGTGAGGATGGCACTGATAACGGCAGCCTTCATCCACTGTTCACAGGGTTGCTAGGAGCCATAGCAGACAATGTCGTCTGTAGGGAATTGTGCTCCTCACTCAGAGGTAGCACCTCTCTGGCTTTTCAAAACCGCCAGGGACTCTGAGGGAGAAAGATGGGCACTCTCCTCTTACATGATTTACAGCTTCCATAAACTAAACAAAGTCAGTTTTGACTTGACAACAGTGAGTGTGGAATTTGAGCAACAACAAGAAATGTTCATCAGAGAAAGTCTTTTTCTGGAGGAGACATATTGGGGTAAAGGTAGAAGACATTAGAATTAAAAGGTGTTACGGTAATGGGCAGGGGTTTTGAGATATTCTTAGCTCTGAATCCCACCTCTATCATTTTCTAGCTGGATAATCTTGGGCAAGTTATGTAATCATTTTTTTGCCTCAGCAACCTTATCTATAAAAGGAAGGTAACTATAATGCCTACATCAAAGGATAATAAGCATGAAATGATTCAAGATTTCAACAAATGTTAGTTGTTGTTATTACTATTCATATACTTAGAGAGCTGATTGTGTACTACTCCATGACGAGCTCCAGTGCCAGAGAAATTTAATTTAAGACCATTCAGATAATTTGTCTACATTCAGACCTGCTAGAAAGATGAGACATTATTCTATTTTTCTTAAAGTAAAAAAAAATTATTCAAAAAAAGAGACCATTCAGATATTTAAAAACCACTTCCTAAACACATACCATGAGCCAAGGATGCTGCTTTGTGTGAGGGCTACAAATCTGATTACACCTGATCTTAAATTCACACTCAGCCTAGTAGAAGCCAAACATGCAAGCAAACGTGTGCACGTTGGATTAAAGTCACCAAGGAATGTAACAGGAATTACAATGGTGGTTGTTACTGAGTGCTGTGGTTCAGAACCAACTCACAGCTGACCTTCCAGTGGGTTTCCGAGGCTATAAATTGCACAGGATAAGACTGCCCCTCTTTCCTCTGTGAAGCAGCTGGTGGATTCAAATTTCCTGCCATCAGAGCTCTACCACTGCCTTGATTACAACGAAGTTAAATGTAGCAAAAATTTACTTCGGCAGATCAAAGGCGGCATCAATAGAAGACCACTGATATGATAATTAAGGAATAAAGCAGAAACTCATAAAGATGAGATGGGAAAGAGAATTTAAAGCCAAAGGAACAGCATGCGGTTGTTACTGGCAGGTTTTAGGAGGCAATAAATCGCATAGGAGGAAAATGTCCATCTTTCACACACAGAGCCGCTGGTGGACTCTAACCACGTGCCTTTGGGTTGGCAGCACAACTCCTCACCACTTAGTCACCAGAGTTCCCTAAAGGAATAACATACACAAAGGCAAAGAAGCATGATGATGGTGGTGATGGTGGTGGTGGTTGTTAGGTGCTGTGGAGTCAAGTACTACTCATTGCAACCCTATGAACAACAGATCTGAATTATGTCCTATCCTGTGACACTTCCTGACATTCGAAAGCCCACTGCACCAGTCATCATGTCAAACTACCTGCTTGAAGGTCTCCCTCTCCTTTGTCAACTCTCTTTCCTGAGCATCATGCTTCTCTTCAAAGAATAGCCCCTCCTAGCAAAATGCCTGAAGTATGTGAGGTGAAACTTTTTGATCTTTGCCTCCAAAGAGCACTCTAGCTGCACCTTCTCCAAGACATGAAAGCATAAGGTAAGACCAGGGAATTCATTAACAAAAGCTTATCTTCACTGAATATTTCTATTTTCAACAACTGTCCAAAGTTATATATTTTTACTTTTGGGTTCTTA